>NW_027649077.1:0-15438 GCF_965637545.1 Phallusia mammillata
TAAGCCAGTGGTTCTCAACTCGTTTCGGACCATGGACCACCGCGCAAGTAAAAATAATATCGTGGATCATTTTATTTTTGAGCAAGATTGAAGTACACATACAAAACTACTATTTGGGCTTGAAACATAATTCTTTAAAACCGATTTTCAAGAAGTGAGATACAATTATTATCAGCTAACATTTCGATACTCTTTCAATATGTAATATGCAATAATCTGTAGTTTATCAACAAACTTAGTGGACGTCCTGTGCTGCCCAAAAAGTCATCATGGATCAATAACATATGGCATTTGACAAAATTATACTAATACAGAATAACATCAAACCACATTGACACAATAAATTTGCATTGCAACCCATTGCAAAGTGCTTAACAATAATGTTCAATGACTTTCTCAAAACGCTTGTTTTCCATCTGACCGTTACCGCATATTCACAACAGTTTGATTAAATTCACAAAAAAATCATGAATAACAGCTGTTTGTGATTCGTCAATTTTACTCTGTGTTTCAGTTCAAACAACACCACCTCCTAAATGCCGTGCACTGAGTCACGGGACAAACGCCATGCGAACTTGTGTCAAAGGAAACGCAAGTTACCAGCAAAAATGCACGTTCCAATGTAAACCGGGTTTCAAATTGTCGAGAGGATCCCTAATACGGACTTGCACTTGTTCTCAAAGTACTTGCAAATGGGACGGACGTCATACGTTTTGTCAGAAAAGTAAGTGACGTCAGAGCTTTTTTTATGACGTCATTGACGATTTTTTTCTGGTTATAAAGCATAAACTGTAGTCCCATTTTTTGTTAATTTTCACTTGTAAAATAATCAATGACGTCAAATCCAATGACATATCGATGACGTCATGCTTACGTAAGTTCGTACGTAAAAAATAAATAAACAGAAACAGGGTTACCAGCGATTAATGTGTAATGATGATTGTGTTATAAATCTTTTAATATTTCGTTTTTGTCCTTTTAGTTATAACTCCTGCCCCAGCACTGGACAGAAGGCAAAGGTGCAGTGGCAGAAAAGGAAGACTCCCTCGTCAATCTTACCCCACTCCGATATCTTTCACGCCATCTAGCGGTAAGAACGTTTTTTATGTCTGACAAACTGTGGCATTTTTAGGTTTGTGGTAGCACAGTCGCTGCTATGACGACAACTATTGCTACTTCAGGATTTATTTCACGATTTTAAACTATTCGCTGTAACGTTCTTAATGCAGTGGTTCCTAACCGGGGATGAATTTTTAAACTTGAGGGGAGGAATTTACTTTTATTATACATGTGCTTTATAAATAGACACTTAAGCTCTGTGAATATAACCTGTAAAGTTGATAAATGCCCCAATTTTAAATGATCTTTGTATGGTTTAGCTTCTACTATTTTGTATATTAGTGAGGAGTGAAAGTGTTTTGAAAAGTGAGGAATTCGTCGATAAAGGCTGGGAACCACTGTATTAGTGTATTAACTGTTCGACTAAGCTTAAGGTTAAGCAAGTTCTTTTATAAAACGCAACGTTTTTAATTTGTTACAAGCTTAAAATTGCAAATATTTTCCGTCAAAGGTGGCAGACCACTTAAATGTTTTTAACCATGAGTTAATCTGCTTCAAAAACTCCTCTACAGAAGTTTAGTGATAAAAATAACGGCCCAAACAGACGTAAAAACTGACATGCTTTATTATGTAAACGATTCGTCAAATGCTCATGCCATTATCAGTGATATGAAGAGCCACATCAGTTACAAATTTTGGATCCGTACATAGTGTTTCTGTTCAGAAGCTTCACAAAAAATATTTGTTTTCTTGTTGTAGACTCAACGAAGTACGATTACCACGAGCTTCTGCACAAATCTTTGTTGTTTTACGACGCGCAGAGGTCAGGATATAAAACAAACACCAGTCGCGTCCCTTGGAGGGGGGACTCGGACCTCCATGACGGCTGTGACGTAGGTCGGGACCTTACTGGTGGCTGGCATGACGGTAAGCCATTGACTTTGTGGATTTTAAAGAAAGATTGACCTCAAGGCATTTGTACAATATTTTGTTCGATATTTACCGATTTTTGTCTTTGTTTTTAAACGCAATCCCTTAAAAGCGCTGAAAGCAACCGTCAAAATGAAATCTCATTTGTGACTTAGCCTGCGTAACCATTTTGTGTGTTTACTTTGATTAAACGATATACTTTCAAATTTTGATGACCATGAGATAAGACTGACATATAGCACAGATACCTTGCTATGAGAATAAAAATGCCAATACAATTTCATAGCAGCTTGTGTGCCCTGTAACCTGCTTGCCTGGTGAATATGTGTACATTTCTATAATCGCTTGCAAATTGTATTGAAAAAATTGATTATAACTGCGGTCAAGTAAAGGTGTATAAATAAGTACATGGTATTTATAACCGGTGTCAGTATCAAAGGTAGGTGTGTCGTCTACTCATACTCGGTATTTACTTAAAATACGCTTGTTACCAGTGGTGGGATTCAAATTTTTTGTCAGCTGGTTCTATCACAAAGTCATATTTTTCAACCGGTTCTGTTACAAAAAGTCCATTGACAGTAACCAGTAATGCTAACCGGTTCGCTGACCTCATAAAATTTCGTGAGACGGTTCTATATAACCGGTGCGAACAGGCTGAATCCCACCACTGGGTGTTACTAATTGAATCACCCCTTTTATAACTGCTTGTTATACCTTACAGCCGGCGATCACGTAAAATTTGGATTTCCAATTGCTTCTGCAACTACAGTATTAGCTTGGGGAATGATTCTCTTCAAAGATGCCTACGTTGAGGCTGGGGAATGGCAGAACGCTCTTGATAACCTGAAGTGGTCAACTGACTACTTTATTAAAGCACATGCTGCTCCTAATGTGCTGTATGGTCAGGTAGGTTATACATGTACGCAATGGCAACCATTCTCTTAGGGTAGCAGTTATTTAACTGAGGGTGATTACCGCCAAAGAATTGATTTCAATTTTTTTCACAGCGTTTTCGACATTTCAGACATTGTCATGTGTTTTGTTTCGTGACGTTATCCTTTTGTGACGTCATAGTTTCAATTTTCATTTTTTAGTTATATGACGTCATTCCTTTGTGACTTCATCGTTTGAGATCATTTTTTAGTTTCATGACGTCATAGTTTTTAGTTTAATTTTAATTTTTTCCGTTTCAGGACGTCATCGTTTTTAGTTTTAATTTTGTTTTATGAGGTTATCCTTTTGTGACGTCATTGTTTTACTTAAAATTTTTTGAAAAGGAGTAAATGAATTTTTTTTTAATTTAGTGATTATTGTTTTTAAGTTTGGACATCTAGTTCTATATGGCATTAATTATTATACTTGTACTTTACAGGGTACACGCTTATTTCTATTTTACCTACGTTAACAGAGTAATTAACAATTTTAGGTTGGCGGTGGTGTGACTGATCATGACCATTGGGGAAGACCTGAAGAGGCAACGATTCGTCGGCCATCTTTTAAAATCACGGCATCGAGTCCAGGTAGCGATCTTGCCGGGGAAACGGCAGCTGCTATGGCCGCCAGTTCCATCGTGTTTAAAGCCGAAGGAATGGCAAGTTATGCGACCGAGTTGTTGAACCACGCGACAGAGCTCTACCAATTTGCAAGTCGATACAGGTAATTATTTCCGCTAGATAGCAGTAGAGATCAGTTTTGAATTTTGGGGGATTTGCCTTTTAAGGAAATCTTAACATATAATTTTTTCTTAAACAAAAATACGAAATTTTTTCCTAGTCTACATTTTACGTTTATATATTGATTTTTTTTTAATTTTTAGGGGATTTTACCACAAATCTATACCTGACGCTACCGAATATTACAAATCTTATGATTATAAAGACGAAATAGTCTGGGCATGTTTGTGGATCTATAAAGCCACTAAGAGCCCTGTACACCTCCGTGATTGCACATCGAAATATAATGGATTCCATATGTTCTATGTTGCATCAGAGTTTTCATGGTCTTCGAAAACAGCCGGAATTCAGGTATATTTTGGTTTACAACTTTTTTATTTTTTTGAGAAACCTGCTATTGTATGGAAACATGTGGCACGTTTGATTGTTTAATGTGCCTTAAATCACAATTAAAGAGGCTTATATTCAAAATTCAACCGTATTATAGCGTCAAATTTGTCTACAATTTTTTTTTTAATTTGCCACATATTTAACTACTTGCTATTTTTGGGACGTACCAGCTCATAAAATCTTTGATTGAGGTAAAAAAAAATATTTTTATGCCAATCCGTAATGTTATGCAGTTTTTGGTGCCCGTGGTACTAAGCAGCTTCCCACATCTGAATAATTGCACTTTTGTGTTTTGAGTTTAGTTTTGCTATTTTACCTAATTTCACCTTATTACCATACTTTTTACTAATTTAATACAATTCAAATAATTAATTGTTTTCATGACTATTTATTTCTTTTACTCTTTGTAACGTTTAAAATATAGAATTTCAAACATAAATTTTCAAAAACACATAAAAATTATTTGACATAGTTTTAAAAAAAAATATTTTAAACGATATTGTTCAAGTTTAGTATACATGCTCTGATTTTTAGCTTCTGATGGCAGAATCCACAAACCAGCAGAAATATCGCGACGTTGCCGATAAATTTGTCGTCTTTGCACGTGACACGGTTCCCAAAACACCTGGTGGTCTCGCCT
This sequence comes from Phallusia mammillata, assembly GCF_965637545.1. NCBI lineage: Eukaryota > Metazoa > Chordata > Ascidiacea > Phlebobranchia > Ascidiidae > Phallusia > Phallusia mammillata. The sequence continues at coordinate 4,693 of NW_027649077.1, forward strand.
TCTTCGGAAAATGGGGTTCTAACAGATACGCAGGTGAACATTAATCGGTCGATATCTCGTAGTTTTAAACTAGTATGTGTAAAGCTGTGGTTCTCAACCTGGGTTACCACTACCCTAAGTGGCGTGAGTGGACATACTACATCCACTAGCACCCTAAATGCGAGACGGGCATGCGAGCGTTTTTTGCACAATGTGCTCGAAAATGTGCAGGTCGAAATGTGCGCACATTTTTCGAAAATGTGCAGGTGCCAAAATGTGCAGGTCAAAATGTGCAGGTGCCGAAATGTGCAAGTCATAATGTGCAGGTGCCAAAATGTGCAGGTCAAAATGTGCAGGTGCCGAAATGTGCAAGTCATAATGTGCAGGTGCCAAAATGTGCAGTCGCTCAAATGAAGTATTGATATTTAACGTCAAACTATTGTTGTGGTCATAAATTGTGCCAAAAATATTAGTTATAAGTTATGACCTATAAATTAAAATCGGATTTAAGAGAAACTTGTAAAAATGCGTGTTGTGTTTGTTAGATATGGCAAAGCGTGAAATTATCTAGCATTCAGGAAATAGGAAACACTGTTTTTCAGACTAGATATGTACACGATCGTCACCTCAATCGGTTTGACTTTATTGTTTTTAATTTAAGGCCTGTTAGCTTGTAGCCTGCCCAGCTTCTATAGATTTTACAATTAGACAATAGTATACTCATATGACAGTCCAGCTATTGTTTCCGTCACGCTTGATTAACACTACACGCTTGTCGGATGCTTGCATTGAGTTTGGTGCTTTAAGAGCAAGCAAATGACAAAGCTGGGCTTGTATGGTCAGATTTATGCATCTACCCTGTATAATGTTACTACGTGGTTGTGATTGTGCTGTTGGAGAGTATTTAATGTACGTTTTATCTTTTTAGTACTTCTTTAAACGCTTTCAAGTGATTTTACCTAACATATTAAAGGGTGCATAAAGTTTATTACTAATTGATTTAAAGTCTGGTAAAAATAGAACTTTCCTAACTGGCTGTATCTTTGAACTGATGTTCAACGACTTTGGCCTCGACCAGGAACTCTGGACAGACGAAAGGTCAAGCTTGAACAAAGATCATGTTTTTTTCCAAAGTTACTCATTTTAAACTGTCAACAAAGGGTAATTTGAAGAAAAATTCAAGGCACCAAAACAATTGCTAGACATCATAACCACCAAGGAAACTGGTGCAGAAAACACAAGTCAAATTGCTATGATAAGTAACAAAGAGTTAAACACAACAGAGTATTTATGAGGATATGTTTTTTCAAGGCAAAAAACTAGTTTACGGAAGTTATCAAAATTGTCAGCATGTTGTCAACCATGCGACCACAGGGCCAGCTGATTTCTTTAGTGGAGCCAAAGTCTGGAGGTCTCGCTTATCCTTTTATGAGTTACTGCAACTTTTACAAAGTGCGTAAATGCCTGACAGGATGTTTACGGCCAGCCAACAAGCTAGATTTTTACTGCATTGCAAAAGTTACACTGATCCTCACAGAGTTTCCAAAAAAGACATATGTGAAATTCTAGAAGTTGCTGGACTACCATATGAGTATACTGTTATTAAACTCAAAACCAAGTCAAAGACCCAGCTGTCCAGTGATTTTTATTCAATGAAACAAATGAATTATTAGAAAGTTTTCCATCCTTTGGGTTATACTGCACAATTGACAAAAGGACTATATATGTGTCTTTGGAAGAAACTCAAATGACAACATTCAAAAAGAAAAGGACAACCACACAGTTGCCCAACTTAATGTTTGACATTTTTTATTTGTTTGAGGCTCATTTACATGACATAACTTGGTATATGGGTATTTAATTAGGTTAGTTTTGAAACCCACACAAATACTTGATGTGATGCCCTAATTTTAAGTTTGCTAAAACATTCATGTTATTGCTTCTGACTTGCTATTGTGTGGACCAGATGGCTAAAAAGACCTACTGTAGGAATATCATAATACACCAAAATATCATTAGATGCTTTTGCAAAATTTGTAATTGTTTCCTGACTAATATACAGAAACTAGATGATTGCCATTATGAACGAAAAAGGTGTATGTTTCATGTGGGATTGCAAATAAATAAACAAACTAAATCTGGCGTGAACAATTAGAGAGATAAAGAGACTGAAACAGCCAGAAAGAATATTAGGATAGGGAAAATATTTTTTTGAGACCGCTGTGGGCATTCTGTATTATATTTTTGGTAAAAAATATGTACAATGGTAACAAAACGGGTTTAGAAAAGGATAATACTGAGATGTCATGAAAAAAATGATGGATGTGCAATGCAAAAGTATAAGTTCTCACCATTTATATAGGCATCAGTTATTTACCACTGCATTTGTTTGAAACCACATTGTATTTTCAGTTATTTTTGCCCTGAAGGGTCATATTCTGTTCAGTTAAAAAACTTAATCCACTGCATTTAACAAGAAAAATAACATACCTATATAAGTTAATTGATTTGCACAGAACACTATTTAAAATAAAAATGCAGGGAAAGATATATAATAATTATGTAATTGGGACAAAAAATTGTTTGTGTGAAAGGGACAGAAAGACTTTTTTAGTATGAAAGGGAGAAATTTTGGCACCTGCACATTTTGACCTGCACATTTTGGCACCTGCACATTTTCGAAAAATGTGCGCATATTTTAACCTGCACATTTTGGCACCTGCACATTTTGACCTGCACATTTTGGCACCTGCACATTTTCGAAAAATGTGCGCACATTTTAACCTGCACATTTTGGCACCTGCACATTTTCGAAAAATGTGCGCACATTTCGACCTGCACATTTTGGCGCACATTGTGCAAATTCTTGCCGTAAGCCCTGTTGCTAAATGCACATGGGGACACTGTGAGCGATAATAGATATGCACACTGTAGCCATACACTTGTTTATGTGCAATACAGATTTGCATGTGTCTGGGCATACGCACGAGCTCCCAAAGCACACTACAAGGACCACAGTAGGCAACTGTTGATGTGCAAACTGCGGCCACACAACAAGACTAATTTAGTTGCTTGTTTATATGTATGACATATTTGTTTGTGTTCTGAAAATATGCGAACAATTTGTAATTACTTAAGCCCACAGATGAAAGAAAACACTGACCATGACATAATCAGCACAAACTGTTTTATCGAATTATTTATTCAAATTTTTACACAGCAAATGCGGCGTTTATTGCCCTGGCAACGGCAGCCACAACACGGAGCAGGGGCGCCACCAAGTGGGTGAATTTTGCCCGCCAGCAGATTTACTGTCTTCTTGGCGACGGAGATAACAAGAGAAGTTACGTTGTAGGCTTCGGAACAAACCCACCAACACACGTACACCACAAAGCAAGGTAAATATTATTGTTTTTTTCTTGGGGTTGCTATACCGTCCTTATTTCTAAGATTTTTCGTTATTTTTAAGGGTAATGTCTTAGAAAAAGTTTTAGCCCTTATTTCTTAGAAATGTCCTTGTTTTTGACTTGCGTCCTTATTTTATTTGACTAAATTACAGTCAAATCTCTTCTACAAGTAAAAGTAAACCTAGACCTGAGCTGTCGTGAGATGCACAAGTATTTTCTACAAACAAGAAGTTGCTGGAACAGAAAATTGTTTCTGGCAAAAATATGGCATATATATGTCATGGCTCGTATAAATTCAAAGATTGGTTTAAAAACGTTTGTTTCTTTGGTATGAAAATTGTAAAAAAAAACTTTTGGCTGTCGTTGTTTCCGGGTCCACGTCTATATCTCTGTTAATCATCCAATACACACAATAATATACAATATTATAATACAGGTTACTTAGCTTTGTCAATGACTTGCTGTTTTTATCTTGTCATTTCAGTTCTTGCCCAACATGGCGTCCAGGGCGGCACAGAATCTGTACATGGGCCGATTTTTCGAGCTCCAGACCCAACCCCCATGTATTGTACGGAGCGCTTGTCGGAGGTCCGGACAAAACTGGACGTTTTTCTGACACTCGAAAAAATTATGTTATCAATGAAGTCAGTTGTGATTATAATGCTGGATTTCAATCCGCCATCGCAGGTAGAAAACTTTTGTAACTTTTTTGGTAAAATTCTCTTTAATGCCTTTTTTGTGACTTTTTTTGCATTTTCGCTGTTTTTCAAGTTTAAAATAACCATTCTTTTTTGCATTTTTAGGTCTCAAACATTTCGTCATGCAAAGTCGCTCGGGATGATGTCATAATTCTACTTATTTCACAAATGCTTTCTACTAAACAGTAAAAAATCATTACCAAACACACACAAATATGTTTTGCGGTCAGCCAAACGTTTTTTGTTTTTGGTCAAAACGCCGATTTTCAGCCGCAAAAAGTGTTTTGCATACATCTTTTACGCATGTCACTTCATATATTTCGTCGTGTACGTTTTGTAATTAAATGTATTATGATTCATACTGTTTTGTAAACCCTTACATGATATCATCAACCTGTGTTGCAAGTACCTTTGTATAACAGTCGGTTTCTTATTGCATGTATTTGATTGTATCAATTAATTATCATAAACAATGCATAACACAAAGCGTTGTATTGTTCTAACAATCAGGGCGTTCGATAATACACAGCTGAAATCACGACTTTTGAGTTGCTTTAGTTTAATTCATAAGGTATCTTGAGACTAGTTACTGAATGTAGAACTAAGGATTCTTAAAGTTCATTTGCAGTTGGGCCTACTCAAAAAACAGGTAATGACAGCAATCGGATTTAAACAGCCGGTATTTTGTTTGCTTTTCGTGTTGGACGCTTTTATAAGCGTTAAAGGTAAGTATCATATCACTGTAATGCCATTAGTCTTAAAATGTGTTTTATGTAACCTATTTTACTAGCACTCGAATGTTATCATTGCTTAAGCTCGCCCAATCACGATGAATGTTTACAAACAGAAACATGTGGCAATGAGGTAAAATTAGTCGTTGAATGATTTACTGCACTGTGCTAAAAAATTGTAATTAGTTTTCCTTCAGCAACAGCTAGCATGTTGATTGGCTGCTTTCTAGCGTTTTTTGCTACTGTGCCTGTTAGATTATGTCCTTTTGGTAGTAGCATTTCTGTAAGAGTGTAGTTGAGTAAAGTGTATCGCATGTCTCTAGGTGTATTGTATTGAAACCATTTGTTTCAATGTGGTACAATTTAATTAGGAAAGGTGCTGGACCGAACTCCGTGTTTTGGGTGAGTACACCCAGATCACAAAAGGCTGTAAATCCACACAAGTTTGCTTGAGCCAAGAAGCACGAAACAGTTTGACATGCAAAAATGAATTGTCAAATCAAATTTGTGTTTATTGCTGTGAAGGAGATCTTTGCAATCGAAGACGTAAGTTACATCATTTTGATTGCACATGTATAAGGATTTCAAGTTTATGAATTGATTTTGAAAAAAAAAACATTGAAAAGGTTTAGTTAATTAAGTGACAACAATAAATAGTACATACTTTCGCAAGATGTAGACAAACTTGAGTAAAAATCAATATAACCGCAGCGCTTTGATGAAAGGTAACAAGCGATAACATTTAGTGCTGGTAAAACAAAAGTATAATGCTATTTTATATCTACTTAATTGTACAGCTCTTGAATGCCACAAGTGCTTGGCGGCCTCGAGTCATGAAGAATGCAATCAAGTAGAAACTTGCCAACCTGGGGGCAAGGTATAACAACAAATGTTTTCATCCCAACACAATTGTAAATTTTAACCCTACAGCTAGTAGTCACTTTAACCCTGTAATTCAAAAAATTTGTCGGTATTAGTTTTTTAAGATTTTTAACTTGACTTTTCTTAAGTTTTTCTTGACTTAATTCCATTTTGATGTCTTCAGGAAATTTGTTTGACCGAAATTCGTGTATTGGTTGAATTTTCCCTGATTACAAAAGGTTGTAAATCAACACAAGCTTGCTTGGGCCAGGAAGCACAAAACAGTTTGACATGCAACAATGAATTGCCAAATCAACAACAGGGCTTACGGCGAATATTTGCACAATGTGCGCAAAAATGTGCAGGTTAAAATGTGCGCACATTTTTCGAAAATGTGCAGGTGCCAAAATGTGCAGGTCAAAATGTGTGCACATTTTCCGAAAATGTGCAGGTGCCAAAATGTGCAGGTCAAAATGTGCAGGTGCCAAAATGTGCAGGGCAAAATGTGCAAGTTTTTTGTTCTTCTTATACAAACGAAACTTTGCTGACAGTACAAGTTAAAAATAAATTGTTTCTTCAATATTAAAAACTAAATAGCTCCTAAATAAACCACAAGTTTGTGTTTGAGTATTTTTTACTGGCATGTGGTATCTGAATGTATTAAACTACATAGCTCCTAAATAAACCACAAGTTTGTGTTTGAGTATTTTTTACTGGCATGCGGCATCTGAATGATTTCAACGAATATTCAATGTTTGATTGTGTTTGTTTTGCACTAAACAATAACAAACCAAATAAAAAAACATAAAAGAACGAACGTCAGCATAAAAAGACACAGTTAAAAGACAGCACTATTTGGCAATAGAAAACAATACAGACATTAACTTAAAAAATGAACTTAAGATGTATGTGCGGTGATTATAGATTATACCCAACACAAACCGGACACTCCCATTCCTCTTCTTCGGTGGGTGGTGGCTTTTGCTCAACCATGCCAATGCAACGTAAGTGGTAACATCTGTTACACTTAACGCAGCTAATCTGGCAACAATAGTAAACAAAAAATTAACTTTGTTGATGTAGGCTATAAATTTAAATTTTATAGTTACCGAATGCCTAAATGAGACTGCACCACCACCACAAGAACTGCAAATTTCATCAAGATTATCTACAAAAAAAAGGTTCCAACAAAATACTTTACATTGCAAAATACGATTACATAAAAACTATACTTCAAAAACTGCTAGTTTGCTCACATAATAGACAAAATAGCCACACCTGAACAGCACAAAATGCGGTTTGCAAAAAAATTCCTCATTTTTCTTATTTCAGAACAGGATGCATCAAAGTCCAGAGTTTCTTTAAATTCTTTTGCAAGGCACTCTGCAATCTATAGGTTTTGACGCATAGCTAAGATACTTGCTTTCCCGCAAGAAAATATTCCAAAACATACTTATACCTGTAACACAAAAACTCCACAACTATGAGAATCAGTTTGTTGTGGATGCTGAATTTCTCCATGTTTCCACTTTATGTCGCTGAGATAAGAATCCTTTGTATTTGCTCTCAAACTCAAATATTGCCTGGAAATTAAAAGTTCACAACACATTTGACACATTGTCCAAGCATGCAATTTATTCTGGTAAAGCTGATATATTGTCATGAAAATTTCTTTCTTTACTTTAAACAAAACAACTGATTCAAATAGTAATTTTTTCCTACCTAAATCTTTTTACCACATCACAGGTTGGACTTGAGCCAAAGGGATCAACCAGATATACAGTTTCGTAATGTATATTGACAATCTAGTAAAATAAACTGTATTTGAATATGTGATGCAGGGAACAGTTAGGTTTTCAGAGATTACACAAGGTTCTTAGTTGTTTTATTACATAGCCTACTTACAGACTATTTTCAAAGAATACAAAACAACCAATGTAAGTATGCTAGATTTATTTTGTCCACCAAATTTTACTCCTATGTGTGCAATACTGCCCAGGTCAAAAAGCCCTGTTTTAAACAAAAACAAAAAACTCCTACAAAAAGATTCCAATGATTTCCATTTTTGTGATATGCTCCAATAAGGGTGTTGTAATCGGAAAAATTGACCTAAAATCATAACGATGGTGTTAATCAGATTTGCATTACATTGTTTTCTAACGAACTACACCTTTCTCATTTGATGACGATGTAAAATCTTTTTGTTGTCGACAATACAGTTTACAATAAAACTGTCGATGACAAATGTTTGTTTGTCTGCACCTGCTGCAATTTGCTTTAAACTGTACTGTATGACCTAGATGATATTACACATATTGCTTGATATTGCTTCTTTTAAAAATAACAAATCAAAAACTGGCGAACTTACTGATGAATCAAGCCAGTTATCTGGAGCCAATGTACAAAACGATGCATGGCTTAAAATGCAAAATTCACCTGTGTTCAATTTGGAAACAATCATGTTGTGGGGTTTTGTTTGCCACAGTTGTGAAACCTGTACAATATGTATTGACACTTATAAAATTATTTTTCTTTATTGATAAACCCACTTGTGCTGATATTTCATTGCTTTCTTGGTAAGAAATGTTTTTGTTTTCATTGGCTTCTACCACAGCAACATTAGGCTTCAATGAAGCCTTTTTTGTTTTATCCTCATCTGTTTGGGGTTGAAGTTCAAACATTTCTTCCAATTTAGTGTTATGGTCTGTGTCTGTTAAATCTAGTTGAACTATGCTGGTTATGTCTTCCTTTTTTGTGGTGACCATGGGCCTTTCTGTGATAAGAGTTATTTGATAAGAGTTAACAAATTTGGGATAACTTGCTACATACTTGCAGGGGTTGCACTTTGCAAAGCACCAGCCACATGCCCAAAATCTCGTTTGGCTCTTCTAAAGTTGGCTTTGTTCACTTGATGATTATGAAGGTCCATACTCAGACGCGACATGAACATGAAGTTGGTGACACCCATTGATCCAAAAGAAGGCCTAATAAGTTTTTTTTAGCATCATTTGCTGCACAATGCTCAACTCTGTACACCACATTTAAAAATAATACTGTACACCACCTTTCCTTCTTCATAATAGCATTAGATTGCTCAGCTATACTGCTGTTCACAAACAAGTTTGAGCATAGACTAAGGTCTCTAAATGCTTTTTCAGCACAGCGTTTTTTGGTTTTGTGGTGAAACTTATCATTAAGACTGTAGTAGCTGGTGGAGTTTTGTTCAAGGTCCAACTCTACTGGTTTTAGGTTTCCTTTTTCTGCCAGTTGCACATTTTCCTTTGTCCAATTATACAGCATGCCTTTATTGGGTGAAAACAAATCTGGTTTTCTATTTTCGCCATGATGAGCAATCTGTAAAAAACTGCATTTAGTGTTTACAAATTTTGTAATTACTGACATACCTGTGCTGCAATGTCAGTAATAACAACATTTGGTTGTGACCTAAATGCCAAAATGCTATCTACATAGTCCCTTGCACTTTCCTGACGTAAAGTAAACTTTAGATATACAGCAATTCCATGAATACAACGAAAATGTACAATACCACCTGCAAAAAAACTTGTTTAAACATCATTAAAAATCTCCCTTTTTCAGACAAATAACAAAACTGTCTGTTTTTAGTTGGGAAAACAACCCCCATCAAAATGTTCATACCAATTGTTAAAAAAACTTAAAAATATTATTAGGTTATATACAACATGATCCATATGGCATGTATGCATCTACAATATTTTGGACAAAACAAATAGCCTGTAAATAACATTTTACTTAACATCACAAATCACTCCATTTAAACAAAAACTTACCGCCACATTTTTTTAAATGTTGAAACATTTTTGGATAAATTTCTTTGAATAAAATGAGCTCATTTAATCTGTTTATGAGATCTTCCACACCACCACTACTGTCAATGCCCAAAGTCATGCAAATTTGTTTCAGCTTTTTTGATGCAGTCTGTAAGATAGAAGCTGTAACAAACGTTTAGAAGTTTTAAGAAAGCAGTACTCACTGAATCTTTAGAGTGTAATGCCTCCAGAATTTCCTCTTGAGAGACTCCAACCATACCTTTGTTTGGTTTAACTTTGTTAGTGTTCAATATAGCAACCTTTTTAAACTCCGTGTTTGGAAGATATGTATTTGCTCGTGTCGCCATGCCCATCCAAGGAGCAATGGTGTCATAGCCAATAGCACAGGCCCAAGGGTTTTGTTTTGTTCCTAAAAACATGGTTTTTAATAACAGTTATTCAACCAGTTTTGTTGATTTAAAAGCCAACCGAAAAAACCACGTCCAATTATTTCCATAGTATACTGCAACCATTGGTCTTCTATGTCAACAGTGTCCTTGTAAACCTCTTTCTTTTTAAAGCTCTCAACTGTGCAATAATATGTTAACATGTGTTTTGAAAAACATATACCTAATAATCTCACTTGGAACTTGGCAGGTATTTTTCCAGTTGCCATCTCCAACAACAACTTTCGGTTCAGGACCACAAATAACACAAGAAAATCCATATTTACGGTCACTTAAAGCACAAAAATGATAAAAGGCATTTCTAATTCTATCAATAGGCATAGTAGTGGATATATCACCGAAAAAAATCATTTTTAAAGCAGTTTCAACGCCAACATGATTCTGCAAAACAGTTGTTTATGTTGTGTGTTGAAATAAAAAGTTTTTTTTTAAGTTGCTTTATAATTTACCTGCACTGCACGCAGCAAATAGCTGCACAGTCCCAATGACAATAGTGTGTGATTATTGTAGTTGTGGAATCCAGTCAAATACTCTTGAAAACGAATTGTAATGTTGCATTGGTTGCAAACTTTAGACTCAACTTTTATACCTGAATGTTTAAATGTTAGTAAATTCGCAAATGACAGTCACTTCAATAGGTTTACCCTTCCACACTTTTCCAAAGCCAAAAACAGTTGCTTGTACTATGCAGTCAGTCTTAATATCAGAATGGCCATGTGGACAATTACTTTCTGAAGGAATAAACTTTGATGGTGGAGGGTGGTCCTTCAGCAGTTCACTTGGTAAACTTTCTGGTATCAGTTTGCTTTTCAAAA
>NW_027649078.1:0-15433 GCF_965637545.1 Phallusia mammillata
AGTTAGCCTATTTTCTGAATAAAAATGGTAAGCAAAGATCTATTTAGATATGGGTGCTACACAAACACTATACTAAATCTTCAAATAATATGCATGTTAAAAAAAGCTAATCACTACTCCAAAGAGACTATGCTGTGATATTTTTCATTGAGCTTATTTTTAAATTGGCAAAGTGTACCTGTTTCTTGTAGTGTTTTACAGCAGGCAAATAGCAATCAACTTTGCAAAACAAATCAGCCATTAGTTCATGAAGTTTAAATAGTCGGTCGACTTCTATGTCTTCACATGAAAGCTCCTCTTGCAGTTTACACATCTTCAAAACTAAAAAAACAAACAGTAATTTTAAGTAGAGGTTCATGCTAACATAACGAAGCTTGGTTACTTTTACCATGTGCTGCTTACTGGCTAACTATAAATTGCTGTTTATCAATAAAATATGGTTCAAATATCTTCTATATAACTTTTATGCAAAGTCTTTCATCCATAACTTACATAAAAATATATTCCTTTCGAAGTAGTTAAAAAAGTAACATTTAGGTATTATAGATTTGGGTGATTAATCTATTTTAGGTAATACACAAATGATGACATTGTACCAACATTAGTTTGGTGTTAAAAGATAAAAACTTGGTGGTCAAACAAAGCAGTTTGAGCTAAGTTTATTTTGCTTGATTAAGAACTCATAGCTACACAATTAGGATCTTGATATTACACGCTGCACCCATCGAAAATAATCAACGAAAATGTAATTTGTAGGGATTTTTTGTCTCCCATTACTATTTGATAAGTTCTAGAGCAGCGGTGTTTGCCTTAGATTGGTTCACAAAGCGATTTCTGTAAGACAAGATCTCATGACAATCTTACTTGTGTAACAAACAAAGCAATTGTTTGCGCATAATCTAATGTCTGAGACTTGTCTGTGATGTCACAGGCTTCCCTTAGATCACTGATATACATAAACAAGCGCATCTACAAGTGAAATAAATCCTGAATATTGTAGTGAAGGTGGAAATGTAGTGGCAAGTTTATTCAGATTGGACCGTAATTCCAACGACTCCGCAAGAGAAAATTACACAACTACCATTCCGTAATTCAAAAAGTTTGAACACCACTGTCCTAGGCCTAGGAAATAGTCTATGCGGCCTACACAAGTGTAGATCAAACGTTGAGTGGCCTTTATGAACAAAAAGGTTCCCCACCCCTGGACTAAACGGACTGAATCTACATCGTATTTTGAAACAATATTAGGCGACAGCTTACTAGAGAGTGAGGGGCAGTGTGAGTATAACACAACTGGGGGTAGACACTGGTGGAATAAGTCCAATGGCACTAGAATCTAACCACCTGCATTAAGTGAAAGAGTGGGGGTTGTCAAAAATGAGTGTTGACACTTTTAGGTAAACAAGACTTAGTATATTTACCAGCTTTCAATTTTTCTTCCACAATATTTATTCCCGACATAGTTTTTATTTTGTATGACTTCTTCAAACACTTTTTTGCGCCATCTACATTTTCCAACAGTAAGTAAATCTGAGCCAAAAAAGAAGCCAATTTTTGCAAACAAAACATAAAAAACCTAACAAATTTACCTGGGCACAAAGGTTTAGTGATTCAAACACTTTCTGCTTGATGCCGGATGACTTTGCAATCCGCAATGCAGACTCAGCTTTTTGCAGTGCTGCACTGACTTGTTTTTGATCCAAGTTTACGTCACAAACTATTCTGTTTACCAAATATAGTTCCTCACTGGCATTGCATTTTCTGCAAAAACATTTTTTTACAAATTGTTACACGAAAACACATTTTACACAAGGGATTTCAAGCTAACAGAAAAATATAGTGCTTGTAAGTATGCATTTTTGTAAAATTAGGTGCACAGCATGCACAATGCCTGTCATTCAGTACATCAGAAAACTAATGAACAAAAAACATCAGAAACTAATAAAACAAAAACCGGTGTTTATATCCACATATGTAGGTGTCTTTATCAAAATTTGTGTCTGCAAAAAAACAAACAATAACACTGATCTGTTAATAAAGTGTTTTTAGGAGGGTGGACTTAAGCAAAAAGAAAAACAACATGGCATATAACATATGCCGCTGTATAAAAGAGGGCTTACTGGGCAAGTAGAATAGCTTTCTGAAAGTACTCTGCACTTCTTGCTGATACAGTCGCCTTTTCTTCCCCAGTAACAGCAAGTGAAAGTTGGTGATGACAAAGTCCGAGATTAATAAAACTGCGAATTCGCATCTCGTTCAGCTCCTTAGAAGGAACTTTATCATCATCTGTCAGCTCAGTTGTAAGCTGTAAACTTTCTGTAAGAAGATCGATTGACCTAAACAACATAACAAAATGAAAACTGTCATCTCAATAAGCCACGCCTTTCACCATTGTGATGGTCACATTAAAGTGTACATAAAACCACTGGCGTAGAGTACGGGGGTGCGGGGATGCCGCGCACCCCCGGCCTTAACCTTTTTATCACGTCAAAATCGCACCTTTGTTCAAGGTACGTCGGTTAATTAAAACTTGTTTCCAGCTAAACAAAAGCGCTTGCATTCACGCCATTGATCCTACAAACGTCGTATAAAACAATAAATAGGCATTTTAATGCAACATAAACATAACTTATAGACTAACGTTTAGTATTATTTGTCGCAATAACTCTCTGCAATAAAAAAATAGTTAATATATTGATTCCTAAGCCGAGTTTAATGTCCGTTTGCAAAGCTCTGCAACGGCCTAAACTTGATCCAAGGTGACCTAAGTTTAAGCGTCAACAATACATAGTCGGCTATATTTAAAACGTGAATTGCTTTACTTTTATTTCCCACCGTAACACGTTACTTTAAACTTAATGGTTGTTAAAATTGCTCATTCGGCAAATCGTCCTCTCGTTACATCACAAAGAAATTGCGCCGAGTGAGTATTTGCAAATTAATGTGATAGAAACTAAATTCTAAAGCATGTAAAAGGTGTCGTTATTTGGTCTTATACAGGTACAGATACTGTACATGGCATAGGCATCGTTTTTGGATCAAATGGCGCACACCCGGTATTTTTTAAAACTCTACGCCTATGCATAAAACACAAGTTGTCCAACGTATTGTTACACGACAGAGCAGTGGTTCGCAAACTTTTTAATTGTCGGGGCCAAATGGTAGTTTTGTAAATGTGTAGGGAGCCACAAAAAACGAAAACTTGAGAAAATCACTAAAGACTGTTACTTTGAAAGCTGAAATAGCAATCTTTGGTGGTTTTCTGCGGTTTGGTGGGAGCCGCAAAATCAGTAGTTGAGAGCCGCGTTTGAGAATCACTGAGATAGAGCCTCATAGATGCCCTTTTGTCCCCATATTAACACAGTGGATATAAGGAAAACACATACATAAGTTGTCTGATTTTTACAAACAGGTGGGCCTTGTCGTAAATTGGATTAGACTTTGGATAACACTACACATATAATACCACATGTGTTAAAGACCTGCAGTAATTTAAACTGGCCTTTTTAGCATTAGACTCCACATTAAATTTGAGATTTCACATTAAAAACCCTTATTTTTTGCTAGTTTTGACATATCCTACAAAATAATGCAATATGTGCTATAATTCAAAAGCCAATACAAATACCTGTTTATCTGAAAATTTTGTGACTTATTTTTCATCAGTGTAAAAATCTTTTGATGTAGTTTTTAAACATTTAGTAAGAAAAAAAACATTCCCCTGTCTATTTATCAATCAATGTTTTGTATTTGTTCTCAAAACCCAGTTGTCGATCAAAACACCCTTGCAATAAAAAAGTTAATAACAAAGAATTCAAATACAACTAAATAACTAATTCAAAAACAGAATATGAGCCAAAGGATAGGAACGAGAGAAATTTAAAAGGCCAGGTAGAATAATTGGCATTGTGTGTCAAGAACAACTGTGATCAAGTTGTTGATACTCCAATACAAAAGCATAGAAGCACGACAAGTAAGTTGGAAAGAGCGCAAAAGTGTTGAACTAACAATTCCCGTGCAGTAAATGTTTGTCACCAATTGCAACCCGATGATAAGATGAATAACATTTGACGAAAATGCCTTTGATGGGTGTGGGGTTATTTGAACTCACGCGGAAGATTGTGCCCTGCACGCGTCGTTTCGAATCCCATCCTCGCCGTGTCAACGTTTGAACTGTTATAGTTTTATTGATCTAGCTCAAATTGACTGTGTCAAATTTTGAAATTTGATCTTTGGATTTCGTATTATCAGTTGGTCATTAAATTGCCCTTCATCATCACTGAGTTTGCCGAATGTTAAATGCGTTTGAGATAAGTTCCAATGGACAGTTGTCCGCGTGGGTTCGAACCCCACACCCATAAAAGTTTTGGCTAATTGATCTGCATGAGTGCTATTTATATTATGTGTGGTCACATGGAATATATCTGGCGAAGATGCTTGCTAATCATTTCTTTGTACTGAGATGTGTGTCAAATTTCTGCTGAATGACAACATTTATTTTCAAGTGGAGTATTTCGTACATCAAACACATTGCTTCAATTGGATAATTGGCTTTCGCACGGACGAGGTGGCCATGTGGTTAAGGCAATGGACTGCTAATCCATTGTGCTCTGAACACGTGGGTTCGAGTCCCATCCTCCTCGTATCATCATTGTTACTCTTTTTGGTTGTTTAATCTCGCCCTATGTTAAGTTTTGAGAATTCTTGATTGGATTTCGTTTTATCATTGGGCCATCAAATTGCCCTTGATCGTCACTGGGTTGGCCGAGTGGTTAAAGCGTTGGACTTAAGTTCCAAGGAACAGTTGTCCGCGAGAGTTCAAACGCCACACCCAGTAAATTGTCGTTATTTTTGTTGCATATTCTGCATGAGTGTTATCGATCTGATGTGTGCTCGAGTGGAAAGACTGACGAAATTGTACATTTGTCTTACATTTTGTACTGAGATGTTTACCAAATTTCTGCCATGATTCATTTTGAAGGGAATATTTCGTACATCAAACACATTGCTTTAATTGGAAAACTGACTTTCTTCCGGTCAAGGTGGCCGAGTGGTTAAGGCGATGGACTGCTAATCCATTGTGCTCTGCACGCGTGGGTTGGAATCCCATCTGCGTCGTATCATCTTTGGTACTCGTTTTGGTTGTTTAATCTCGCCCTATGTTAAGTTTACGAATTCGTGATTGGATTTCGTATTATCATTGGGCCATCAAATTGCCCTCGATCGTCACTGGGTTGGCCTAGTGGTTAAGGCGTTGAAATTAAGTTCCAATGGACAGTTGTCCGCGTGGGTTCGAACCCCACACCCAGTAAATTGTTGTTATTTTCGTTGCGTATTCTGCACGAGTGCTGTCGACATGATGTGTGCTCGAGTAGAAAAACCAACGAAATTGTACCTTTGTCTTACATTTTGTACTGAGATGTTTGTCAAATTTCTGCTGAATGACAACATATATTTTGAAGTGGAGTATTTCGTACATCAAACACATTGCTTTAATTGGAAAATTGGCTTTCGTCCGGACGAGGTGGCCGAGTGGTTAAGGCGATGGACTGCTAATCCATTGTGCTCTGCACGCGTGGGTTCGAATCCCATCCTCGTCGTATCATCTTTGGTACTCTTTTAATTTAATCTCTTCCAATTGTCTTTGTCAATTTTTGAGAGTTTATGATTGGATTTCGTATAATCATTGGGCCATCAAATTGCCCTCCATCGTCACTGGATGGGCCGAGTGGTTAAGGCGTTGGACTTAAGTTCCAGTGGACAGTTGTCTGCGTGGGTTATAACCCCACACCCAGTAAATTGTTGTTAGTTTCGTTGCATATTCTGCATGAGTGCTATCGATCTGATCTGTGCTCGAGTGGAAAGACTGACGAAATTGTACATTTATCTTTCATTTAGTACTGAGATGTTTGTCAAATTTCTGCTGAATGACAACATTTTTTTAAGAGGAGTATTTCGTACGTCAAACACATTGCTTTAATTGGAAAATTGGCTTTCGTCCGGACGACGCGGCCGAGTGGTTAAGGCGATGCACTGCTAAACCATTGTGCTCTGCACGCGTGGTTTCGAATCCCATCCTCGTCGCATCATTTTTGGTACTCTTTTTGGTTGTTTAATCTCTCCAAAGGTCGAGTTTTGAGAATTCGTGATTGGATTTCGTATTATAATTGGGCCATCAAATTTCCCTTCATCGTCACTGGGTGGGCCGAATGGTTAAGGCGTTGGACTTAAGTTCCATTGGACATTTGTCCGCGTGGGTTCGAACCCCACACCCAGTAAATTGTTGTTACTTTTGTTGCATATTCTGCACGAGTGCCATCGACATGATGTGTACTCGAGTGGAAAGACTAACGAAATTGCACATTTGATTTACATTTTGTACAGAGATGTTTGTCAAATTTCTGCTGAATGACAACATTTATTTTGAAGTGGAGTATTTCGAACATCACACACATTGCTTTAATTGGAACATTGGCCTTCGTCCGGACGAGGTGGCCGACAGGTTAAGGCGATGGACTGCTAATCCATTGTGCTCTGCACGCGTGGGTTCGATTCCCATCCTGCTCCTATCGTTGTTTGTTCTCTTTTAATTTAATTAATCTGTTTCCAATTGTCTTTGTCAACTTTTGAGAGATTATAATTGGATTTCGTATTATCATTGGGTCATCAAATTTCCCTTAATCGTCACTGGGTTGGCCGAATGGTTAAGGCGTTGGACTTAAGTTCCAATGGACAGTTGTCCGCGTGGGTTCGAACCACACACCCAGTAAATTGTTGTTATTTTCGTTGCATATTCTGCGTGAGTGCTATCGATCAGCTGTGTGATCGAGACGAATACTCTGACGTAAATGGACATTTATCTTACATTTTGTACTGAGATGTTTGTCAAATTTCTGCAGCATGACAACATTTATTTTGAAGTGGAGTATTTCGTACATCAATACTTTGCCTTAATTGGAAAAATGCCTTTCGTCAGGACGAGGTGGCCGAGTGGTTAAGGCGATGGACTGCTAATCCATTGTGCTCTGCACGCATGGGTTCGAATCCCATCCTCGTCGTATCATCTTTGGTACTCTTTTTGGTTGTTAAATCTTGCACTATGTTAAGTTTTGAGAATTCGTGATTGGATTTCGTATTATCATTGGGCAATCAAATTGGCCTTAATCGTCACTGGGTTGGCCGACTGGTTAAGGCGTTGGACTTAAGTTCCAATGGACAGTTGTCCGCGAGGGTTCGAACCCCACACCAAGTAAATTGTTGTTATTTTTGTTGCATGTTCTGCATGAGTGCTATCGATCTGGTGTGTGCTCGAGTGGAAAACTGACGAAATTGTACATTTATCTTACATTTTGTACAGAGATGTTTGTCAAATTTCTGCTGAATGACAACATTTATTTTCAAGTGGAGTATTTCGTACATCAAACACACTGCTTGAATTGGAAAATTGGCCTTCGTCTGGACGAGGTGGCCGAGTGGTTAAGGGGATGGACTTAAGTTCCAATGGACAGTTGTCCGCGTAGGTTCGAACCCCACACCCAGTAAAATGTTGTTATTTTCGTTGCATATTCTGCACCACTGCTATCGATCTGATGTGTGCTCGAGTGGAAAAGACTGACGAAATTGTACATTTGTATTTGATTATGTACTGAGATGTTTGTCAAACTTCTGCTGAATGACAACATTTATTTGTAAGTGGAGTATTTCGTACATCAAACACATTACTTTAATTGGAAAATTGGCCTTCGTCGGGTCAAAGTTGCCGAGTGTTAAGGCGATGGACTGCTAACCCATTGTGCTCTGCACGCGTGGGTTCGAGTCCCATCCTCGTCGTATCATCTTTGGTACTCTTTTTGGTTGTTTAATCTGGCCCTATGTTAAGTTTTAAGAGTTCGTGATTGGATTTCGCATTATCATTTGGCAATCAAATTGCGCTTGATCGTCACTGGGTTGGCCGAGTGGTTAAGGCGTTGGACTTAAGTTCCAATGGACAGTTGTCCGCGTGGGTTCGAACCCCACACCCAGTAAATAGTTGTTATTTTTGTTGCATGTTCTGCATGAGTGCCATCGATCTCATGTTTCCTCCAGTGGAAAACCGACGAAATTGTACATTTATCTTACATTTTGTACTGAGATGTTTGTCAAATTTCTGCTGAATGACAACATTTATTTTCAAGTGGAGTATTTCGTACATCAAACACATTGCTTTAATTGGAAAATGGACCTTCGTCCGGACGAGGTGGCCGAGTGGTTAAGGCGATGGACTGCTAATCCATTGTGCTCTGCACGCGTGGGTTCGAATCCCATCCTCGTCGTATCATCTTTGGTACTCTTTTTGGTTGTTTAATCTGGCCCTATGTTAAGTTGTAAGAGTTCGTGATTGGATTTCGTATTATCATTTGGCAATCAAATTGCCCTTGATCGTCACTGGGTTGGCCGAGTGGATAAGGCGTTTGACTTAAGTTCCAATGGACGGTTGTCCGCCTGCGTTCGAACCCCACACCCAGTAAATTGTTGCTATTTTTGTTGCATGTTCTGCATGAGTGCCATCGATCTCATGTGTGCTCGAGTGGAAAACCGACGAAATTGTACATTTATCTTACATTTTGTACAGAGATGTTTGTCAAATTTCTGCTGAATGACAACATTTATTTTCAAGTGGAGTATTTCGTACATCAAACACATTGCTTTAATTCGAAAATGGACCTTCGTCCGGACAAGGTGGCCGAGTGGTTAAGGCGATGGACTGCTAATCCATTGTGCTCTGCACGCGTGGGTTCGAATCCCATCCTCGTCGTATCATCTTTGGTACTTTTTTTGGTTGTTTAATCTTGCCCTATGTTAAGTTTTGGGAATTCGTGATTGGATTTCGTATTATCATTGGGCCATCAAATTGCCCTCCATCGCCACTGGGTTGGCCGAGTGGTTAAGGCGTTGGACTTAAGTTCCAATGGACAGTTGTCCGCGTGGGTTCGAACCCCACACCCAGTAAATTGTTGTTATTTTCGTTGCATATTCTGCATGAGTGCTATCGATCTGATGTGTGCTCGAGTGGAAAAGACTGACGAAATTGTACATTTGTATTTCATTTTGTACAGAGATGTTTGTCAAACTTCTGCTGAATGACAAGATTTATTTTGAAGTGGAGTATTTCGTACATCAAACACATTGCTTTAATTGGAAAATCGGCCTTCGTCGGGTCAAAGTTGCCGAGTGTTAAGTCGATGGACTGCTAATCCATTGCGCTCTGCACGCGTGGGTTCGAGTCCCATCCTCGTCGTATCATCTTTGGTACTCTTTTTGGTTGTTTAATCTGGCCCTATGTTAAGTTTTAAGAGTTCGTGATTGGATTTCGTATTATCATTTGGCAATCAAATTGCCCTTGATAGTCACTGGGTTGGCCGAGTGGTTAAGGCGTTGGACTTAAGTTCCAATGGACAGTTGTCCGCGTGCATTCGAACCCCACACCAAGCAAACTGTTGTTATTTTCGTTGCATATTCTGCACGACTGCTATCGATCTGATGTGTGCTCGAGTGGAAAAGACTGACGAAATTGTACATTTGTATTTCATTTTGTACAGAGATGTTTGTCAAATTTCTCCTGAATGACAACATTTATTTTCAAGTGGAGTATTTCGTACATCAAACACACTGCTTGAATTGGAAAATTGGCCTTCGTCTGGACGAGGTGGACGAGGTGGCCGATTGGTTAAGGCGATGGACTGCTAATCCATTGTGCTCTGCACGCGTGGGTTCGAATCCCATCCTCGTCGTGTCATCTTTGGTACTCTTTTTGGTTTTTAAATCTTGCACTATGTTAAGTTTTGAGAATTCGTGATTGGATTTCGTATTATCATTGGGCAATCAAATTGCCCTTAATCGTCACTGGGTTGGCCGAGTGGTTAAGGCGTTGGACTTAAGCTCCAATGGACAGTTGTCCGCGTTGGTTCGATCACCACACCCAGTAAATTGTTGTTATTTTTGTTGCATGTTCTGCATGAGTGCTATCGATCTGATGTGTGCTCGAGTGGAAAACTGACGAAATTGTACATTTATCTTACATTTTGTACAGAGATGTTTGTCAAATTTCTGCTGAATGACAACATTTATTTTCAAGTGGAGTATTTCGTACATCAAACACACTGCTTTAATTGGAAAATTGGCCTTCGTCTGGACGAGGTGGCCGAGTGGTTAAGGCGATGGACTGCTAATCCATTGTGCTCTGCACGCGTGGGTTCGAATCCCATCCTCGTCGTATCATCTTTGGTACTTTTTTTGGTTGTTTAATCTTGCCCTATGTTAAGTTTTGGGAATTCGTGATTGGATTTCGTATTATCATTGGGCCATCAAATTGCCCTCCATCGCCACTGGGTTGGCCGAGTGGTTAAGGCGTTGGACTTAAGTTCCAATGGACAGTTGTCCGCGTGGGTTCGAACCCCACACCCAGTAAATTGTTGTTATTTTCGTTGCATATTCTGCATGAGTGCTATCGATCTGATGTGTGCTCGAGTGGAAAAGACTGACGAAATTGTACATTTGTATTTCATTTTGTACAGAGATGTTTGTCAAACTTCTGCTGAATGACAAGATTTATTTTGAAGTGGAGTATTTCGTACATCAAACACATTGCTTTAATTGGAAAATTGGCCTTCGTCGGGTCAAAGTTGCCGAGTGTTAAGTCGATGGACTGCTAATCCATTGCGCTCTGCACGCGTGGGTTCGAGTCCCATCCTCGTCGTATCATCTTTGGTACTCTTTTTGGTTGTTTAATCTGGCCCTATGTTAAGTTTTAAGAGTTCGTGATTGGATTTCGTATTATCATTTGGCAATCAAATTGCCCTTGATAGTCACTGGGTTGGCCGAGTGGTTAAGGCGTTGGACTTAAGTTCCAATGGACAGTTGTCCGCGTGCATTCGAACCCCACACCAAGCAAACTGTTGTTATTTTCGTTGCATATTCTGCACGACTGCTATCGATCTGATGTGTGCTCGAGTGGAAAAGACTGACGAAATTGTACATTTGTATTTCATTTTGTACAGAGATGTTTGTCAAATTTCTCCTGAATGACAACATTTATTTTCAAGTGGAGTATTTCGTACATCAAACACACTGCTTGAATTGGAAAATTGGCCTTCGTCTGGACGAGGTGGACGAGGTGGCCGATTGGTTAAGGCGATGGACTGCTAATCCATTGTGCTCTGCACGCGTGGGTTCGAATCCCATCCTCGTCGTGTCATCTTTGGTACTCTTTTTGGTTTTTAAATCTTGCACTATGTTAAGTTTTGAGAATTCGTGATTGGATTTCGTATTATCATTGGGCAATCAAATTGCCCTTAATCTTCACTGGGTTGGCCGAGTGGTTAAGGCGTTGGACTTAAGTTCCAATGGACAGTTGTCCGCGTTGGTTCGAACCCCACACCCAGTAAATTGTTGTTATTTTTGTTGCATGTTCTGCATGAGTGCTATCGATCTGATGTGTGCTCGAGTGGAAAACTGACGAAATTGTACATTTATCTTACAGTTTGTACAGAGATGTTTGTCAAATTTCTGCTGAATGACAACATTTATTTTCAAGTGGAGTATTTCGTACATCAAACACACTGCTTGAATTGGAAAATTGGCCTTCGTCTGGACGAGGTGGCCGAGTGGTTAAGGCGATGGACTGCTAATCCATTGTGCTCTGCACGCGTGGGTTCGAATCCCATCCTCGTCGTATCATCTTTGGTACTCTTTTTGGTTGTTTAATTCTTGCCCTATGTTAAGTTTTGAGAATTCGTGATTGGATTTCGTATTATCATTAGGCCATCAAATTGCCCTCCATCGCCACTGGGTTGGCCGAGTGGTTAAGGCGTTGGACTTAAGTTCCAATGGACAGTTGTCCGCGTGCGTTAGAACCCCACACCAAGTAAACTGTTGTTATTTTCGTTGCATATTCTGCACCACTGCTATCGATCTGATGTGTGCTCGAGTGGAAAAGACTGACGAAATTGTACATTTGTATTTCATTTTGTACAGAGATGTTTGTCAAATTTCTGCTGAATGACAACATTTATTTTAAAGTGGAGTATTTCGTACATCAAACACACTGCTTGAATTGGAAAATTGGCCTTCGTCTGGACGAGGCGGCCGAGTGGTTAAGGCGATGGACTGCTAATCCATTGTGCTCTGCACGCGTGGGTTCGAATCCCATCCTCGTCGTATCATCTTTGGTACTCCTTTTGGTTGTTAAATCTTGCACTATGTTAAGTTTTGAGAATTCGTGATTGGATTTCGTATTATCATTGGGCCATCAAATTTCCCTTAATCGTCACTGGGTTGGCCGAGTGGTTAAGGCGTTGGACTTAAGTTCCAATGGACAGTTGTCCGCGTTGGTTCGAACCCCACACCCAGTAAAATGTTGTTATTTTCGTTGCATATTCTGCACCACTGCTATCGATCTGATGTGTGCTCGAGTGGAAAAGACTGACGAAATTGTACATTTGTTTTTCATTTTGTACTGAGATGTTTGTCAAACTTCTGCTGAATGACAACATTTATTTGTAAGTGGAGTATTTCGTACATCAAACACATTGCTTTAATTGGAAAATTGGCCTTCGACGGGTCAAAGTTGCCGAGTGTTAAGGCGATGCACTGCTAATCCATTGCGCTCTGCACGCGTGGGTTCGAGTCCCATCCTCGTCGTATCATCTTTGGTACTCTTTTTGGTTGTTTAATCTTGCCCTATGTTAAGTTTTGAGAATTCGTGATTGGATTTCGTATTATCATTAGGCCATCAAATTGCCCTTAATCGTCACTGGGTTGGCCGAGTGGTTAAGGCGTTGGACTTAAGTTCCAATGGACAGTTGTCCGCGTGGGTTCGAACCCCACACCAAGTAAACTGTTGTTATTTTCGTTGCATATTCTGCACGACTGCTATCGATCTGATGTGTGCTCGAGTGGAAAAGACTGACGAAATTGTACATTTGTTTTTCATTTTGTACAGAGATGTTTGTCAAATTTCTGCTGAATGACAACATTTATTTTCAAGTGGAGTATTTCGTACATCAAACACATTGCTTTAATTCGAAAATGGACCTTCGTCCGGACGAGGTGGCCGAGTGGTTAAGGCGATGGACTGCTAATCCATTGTGCTCTGCACGCGTGGGTTCGAATCCCATCCTCGTCGTATCATCTTTGGTACTTTTTTTGGTTGTTTAATCTTGCCCTATGTTAAGTTTTGGGAATTCGTGATTGGATTTCGTATTATCATTGGGCCATCAAATTGCCCTCCATCGCCACTGGGTTGGCCGAGTGGTTAAGGCGTTGGACTTAAGTTCCAATGGACAGTTGTCCGCGTGGGTTCGAACCCCACACCCAGTAAATTGTTGTTATTTTCGTTGCATATTCTGCATGAGTGCTATCGATCTGATGTGTGCTCGAGTGGAAAAGACTGACGAAATTGTACATTTGTATTTCATTTTGTACAGAGATGTTTGTCAAACTTCTGCTGAATGACAAGATTTATTTTGAAGTGGAGTATTTCGTACATCAAACACATTGCTTTAATTGGAAAATCGGCCTTCGTCGGGTCAAAGTTGCCGAGTGTTAAGTCGATGGACTGCTAATCCATTGCGCTCTGCACGCGTGGGTTCGAGTCCCATCCTCGTCGTATCATCTTTGGTACTCTTTTTGGTTGTTTAATCTGGCCCTATGTTAAGTTTTAAGAGTTCGTGATTGGATTTCGTATTATCATTTGGCAATCAAATTGCCCTTGATAGTCACTGGGTTGGCCGAGTGGTTAAGGCGTTGGACTTAAGTTCCAATGGACAGTTGTCCGCGTGCATTCGAACCCCACACCAAGCAAACTGTTGTTATTTTCGTTGCATATTCTGCACGACTGCTATCGATCTGATGTGTGCTCGAGTGGAAAAGACTGACGAAATTGTACATTTGTATTTCATTTTGTACAGAGATGTTTGTCAAATTTCTCCTGAATGACAACATTTATTTTCAAGTGGAGTATTTCGTACATCAAACACACTGCTTGAATTGGAAAATTGGCCTTCGTCTGGACGAGGTGGACGAGGTGGCCGATTGGTTAAGGCGATGGACTGCTAATCCATTGTGCTCTGCACGCGTGGGTTCGAATCCCATCCTCGTCGTGTCATCTTTGGTACTCTTTTTGGTTTTTAAATCTTGCACTATGTTAAGTTTTGAGAATTCGTGATTGGATTTCGTATTATCATTGGGCAATCAAATTGCCCTTAATCGTCACTGGGTTGGCCGAGTGGTTAAGGCGTTGGACTTAAGCTCCAATGGACAGTTGTCCGCGTTGGTTCGATCACCACACCCAGTAAATTGTTGTTATTTTTGTTGCATGTTCTGCATGAGTGCTATCGATCTGATGTGTGCTCGAGTGGAAAACTGACGAAATTGTACATTTATCTTACATTTTGTACAGAGATGTTTGTCAAATTTCTGCTGAATGACAACATTTATTTTCAAGTGGAGTATTTCGTACATCAAACACACTGCTTTAATTGGAAAATTGGCCTTCGTCTGGACGAGGTGGCCGAGTGGTTAAGGCGATGGACTGCTAATCCATTGTGCTCTGCACGCGTGGGTTCGAATCCCATCCTCGTCGTATCATCTTTGGTACTTTTTTTGGTTGTTTAATCTTGCCCTATGTTAAGTTTTGGGAATTCGTGATTGGATTTCGTATTATCATTGGGCCATCAAATTGCCCTCCATCGCCACTGGGTTGGCCGAGTGGTTAAGGCGTTGGACTTAAGTTCCAATGGACAGTTGTCCGCGTGGGTTCGAACCCCACACCCAGTAAATTGTTGTTATTTTCGTTGCATATTCTGCATGAGTGCTATCGATCTGATGTGTGCTCGAGTGGAAAAGACTGACGAAATTGTACATTTGTATTTCATTTTGTACAGAGATGTTTGTCAAACTTCTGCTGAATGACAAGATTTATTTTGAAGTGGAGTATTTCGTACATCAAACACATTGCTTTAATTGGAAAATTGGCCTTCGTCGGGTCAAAGTTGCCGAGTGTTAAGTCGATGGACTGCTAATCCATTGCGCTCTGCACGCGTGGGTTCGAGTCCCATCCTCGTCGTATCATCTTTGGTACTCTTTTTGGTTGTTTAATCTGGCCCTATGTTAAGTTTTAAGAGTTCGTGATTGGATTTCGTATTATCATTTGGCAATCAAATTGCCCTTGATAGTCACTGGGTTGGCCGAGTGGTTAAGGCGTTGGACTTAAGTTCCAATGGACAGTTGTCCGCGTGCATTCGAACCCCACACCAAGCAAACTGTTGTTATTTTCGTTGCATATTCTGCACGACTGCTATCGATCTGATGTGTGCTCGAGTGGAAAAGACTGACGAAATTGTACATTTGTATTTCATTTTGTACAGAGATGTTTGTCAAATTTCTCCTGAATGAC
>NW_027649079.1:0-2500 GCF_965637545.1 Phallusia mammillata
TTTTTTCTTTGCTTTTTTTTTCCTTTTTTTCACTTGGCTTTGGGAAAGAAAGCGCATTCAACGGCTGTGTGTTAAACAGTGCCTGCAAGCACTTTGGAACACTTCTAGCATGGGCCGCATTTTTGGACCCACCCCGGCTCGATGGGACCAGCCGCGGCGGGGTAGCGGGGCATGCGGTGCCGCGAAAATTTTTTGCTCCCGCGCAAGGCGCCAGGACCCCAGTGCGCGATGGCTGTGTGTGAAACAGTGCCTGCAAGCACTTTGGAACACTTCTAGCATGGGCCGCATTTTTGGACCCACCCCGGCTCGATGGGACCAGCCGCGGCGGGGTAGCGGGGCATGCGGTGCCGCGAAAATTTTTTGCTCCCGCGCAAGGCGCCAGGACCCCAGTGCGCGATGGCTGTGTGTGAAACAGTGCCTGCAAGCACTTTGGAACACTTCTAGCATGGGCCGCATTTTTAGACCCACCCCGGCTCGATGGGACCAGCCGCGGCGGGGTAGCGGGGCATGCGGTGCCGCGAAAATTTTTTGCTCCCGCGCAAGGCGCCAGGACCCCAGTGCGCGATGGCTGTGTGTCAAACAGTGCCTGCAAGCACTTTGGAACACTTCTAGCATGGGCCGCATTTTTAGACCCACCCCGGCTCGATGGGACCAGCCGCGGCGGGGTAGCGGGGCATGCGGTGCCGCGAAAATTTTTTGCTCCCGCGCAAGGCGCCAGGACCCCAGTGCGCGATGGCTGTGTGTTAAACAGTGCCTGCAAGCACTTTGGAACACTTCTAGCATGGGCCGCATTTTTAGACCCACCCCGGCTCGATGGGACCAGCCGCGGCCGGGTACCGGGGCATGCGGTGCCGCGCAAAAAGATTTTTTTTTTTGACTCAGGTGCGTCATTGCTATGTTGAAATCAGCGCATGGCAAGCCATTGGAACGGCTTGGGCACGTGTGCCACTTTTTCGAACCGTCGGGACATCGGGGTGACTGGGCGGTTTGGGCCGGACCAGGCCGGGGGAAAACCCAATTTTTGTTGATGTGCCCCCTGATGCCAGCAGGGGGTCCGCATAAAGTTTTTTTACTATATATGAGGGGTAACTCTCTCTGGGTGAGCGGTTGTGCGCGAAGTCTGCGTTGATGCTGTGAAGCGTTACGGAGGCCAACATGCGCTGTGTAAAAGCCCCGCTCCCTCGTGCTTGCGCGTGCACGTGTATGGCAGTGCTCCGTATGGCGGTAGGCTCGCTGGGCAGATGTGCTGCTGCTCGTCCGACGCCAATCGCTCTCTTCGGAGGTGTCTCACGCCACGTGGAAGATCGGTTCAGGAGCCCGGAATCTCCGTGTGCTTTGCCGACCGTGCGCTGCTTGCGACACGGCCGCTGCCGCGGAGTGATGGCTGTTTTCGGAGTTCGCGCGGCGAACGAAGCGAAATACGTCGGACTCGTCTTCCCCCGTGGAACTGACGAATCGAGAAGGTGCGGCGGCGACGCGGATGCGCGCTGCCCGAGCTGCCGCCGGCAACGGCGATTGCTCACGGTTAGCTACCTGGTTGATCCTGCCAGTAGTCATATGCTTGTCTCAAAGATTAAGCCATGCAAGTCTAAGTACGCGCTCTCGTACAGTGAAACTGCGAATGGCTCATTAAATCAGTTATGGTTCATTTGATCGTACATCGTACGTGGATACCTGTACAAAATCTAGAGCTAATACATGCGGCAGGCGCCTGCCTCACGGCGGGCGTGCATTTATCAGTCCAAAAACCGACCGGGCCGGCGTTTCGTCGCGCCCGACACGTCTTGGCGACTCTGGGTAACTCAGCGGATCGCACGGTCTCGCACCGGCGACGGATCATTCAAGTGTCTGCCCTATCAACTTTCGTCGGTAGGGTATCGGCCTACCGAGGTTCTTACGGGTGACGGGGAATCAGGGTTCGATTCCGGAGAGGGAGCCTGAGAAACGGCTACCACATCCAAGGAAGGCAGCAGGCGCGCAAATTACCCATTCCCGACGCGGGGAGGTAGTGACGAAAAATAACAATACAGGACTCTAAACGAGGCCCTGTAATTGGAATGAGCACACTTTAAAACCTTTAACGAGTATCCATTGGAGGGCAAGTCTGGTGCCAGCAGCCGCGGTAATTCCAGCTCCAAAAGTGTATATTTAAGTTGTTGCGGTTAAAAAGCTCGTAGTTGGATCTTGGGCGCAGGCGGCCGGTCCGTCGCAAGGCGTGCACTGGCCGCACCTGGCCCTCACCCCCGGCGCTCCGCCGGTGCCCTTGACTGAGTGTCGGCGGCGGCCGGGACGTTTACTTTGAAAAAATTAGAGTGTTCAAAGCAGGCGGCTCGCCTGAATAATGGTGCATGGAATAATGGAATAGGACCTCGGTTCTATTTTGTTGGTTTTCGGAGCGCGAGGTAATGATTAAGAGGGACGGACGGGGGCATTCGTACTGTGCCGCTAGAGGTGAAATTCTTGGATCGGCGCAAGACGAGCGACTGCGAAAGCATTTGCC
>NW_027649080.1:0-15261 GCF_965637545.1 Phallusia mammillata
AGCCCAACCGGACTTCTGTATCGCCCTGTGCAAAAAGTGATTTTCAGCAGAAACTGAGCATTTTTGTCAAAATTTGTAACTTTTCAAGTCGATAACTCACGAACCACTGAACCGATTTTGACGCCCCTTTGCAGGTGATGTTTGCCTCGTTGGCAAAACGCATATGTAAAGTTAGTGCCCAATCGGACTTCTGTATCGCCCTGTGCAAAAAGTGATTTTCAGCAAAAACTGAGCATTTTTGTCAAAATTTGTAACTTTTCAAGTCGATAACTCACGAACCACTGAACCGAACTTGACGCCCCTTTGCAGGTGATGTTTGCCTCGTTGGCAAAACGCATATGCAAAGTTAGAGCCCAATCGGACTTCTGTATCGCCCTGTGCAAAAAGTGATTTTCAGCAAAAACTGAGCATTTTTGTCAAAATTTGTAACTTTTCAAGTCGATAACTCACGAACCACTGAACCGATTTTGACGCCCCTTTCCAGGTGATGTTTGCCTCGTTGGCAAAACGTATATGTAAAGTTACAGCCCAACCGGACTTCTGTATCGCCCTGTGCAAAAGTGATTTTCAGCAGAAACTGAGCATTTTTGTCAAAATTTGTAAATTTTCAAGTCGATAACTCACGAACCACTGAACCGATTTTGACGCCCCTTTGCAGGTGATGTTTGCCTCGTTGGCAAAAAGCATACAAAGTTTGAGCCCAACCGGACTTCTGTATCGCCCTGTGCAAAAAGTGATTTTCAGCAGAAACTGAGCATTTTTGTCAAAATTTGTAACTTTTCAAGTCGATAACTCACGAACCACTGAACCGAACTTGACGCCCCTTTGCAGGTGATGTTTGCCTCGTTGGCAAAACGCATATGCAAAGTTAGAGCCCAATCGGACTTCTGTATCGCCCTGTGCAAAAAGTGATTTTCAGCAAAAACTGAGCATTTTTGTCAAAATTTGTAACTTTTCAAGTCGATAACTCACGAACCACTGAACCGAACTTGACGCCCCTTTGCAGGTGATGTTTGACTCGTTGGCAAAAAGCATATGTAAAGTTAGTGCCCAATCGGACTTCTGTATCGCCCTGTGCAAAAAGTGATTTTCAGCAAAAACTGAGCATTTGTGTCAAAATTTGTAACTTTTCAAGTCGATAACTCACGAACCACTGAACCGATTTTGACGCCCCTTTCCAGGTGATGTTTGCCTCGCTGGCAAAACGTATATGTAAAGTTACAGCCCAACCGGACTTCTGTATCGCCCTGTGCAAAAAGTGATTTTCAGCAGAAACTGAGCATTTTTGTCAAAATTTGTAACTTTTCAAGTCGATAACTCACGAACCACTGAACCGATTTTGACGCCCCTTTGCAGGTGATGTTTGCCTCGTTGGCAAAAAGCATATGCAAAGTTAGAGCCCAACCGGACTTCTGTATCGCCCTGTGCAAAAAGTGATTTTCAGCAGAAACTGAGCATTTTTGTCAAAATTTGTAACTTTTCAAGTCGATAACTCACGAACCACTGAACCTATTTTGACGCCCCTTTCCAGGTGATGTTTGCCTCGTTGGCAAAACGTATATGTAAAGTTACAGCCCAACCGGACTTCTGTATCGCCCTGTGCAAAAAGTGATTTTCAGCAGAAACTGAGCATTTTTGTCAAAATTTGTAACTTTTCAAGTCGATAACTCACGAACCACTGAACCGATTTTGACGCCCCTTTCCAGGTGATGTTTGCCTCGTTGGCAAAAAGCATATGCAAAGTTAGAGCCCAACCGGACTTCTGTATCGCCCTGTGCAAAAAGTGATTTTCAGCAGAAACTGAGCATTTTTGTCAAAATTTGTAACTTTTCAAGTCGATAACTCACGAACCACTGAACCGAACTTGACGCCCCTTTGCAGGTGATGTTTGCCTCGTTGGCAAAACGCATATGCAAAGTTAGAGCCCAATCGGACTTCTGTATCGCCCTGTGCAAAAAGTGATTTTCAGCAAAAACTGAGCATTTTTGTCAAAATTTGTAACTTTTCAAGTCGATAACTCACGAACCGCTGAACCGAATTTGACGCCCCTTTGCAGGTGATGTTTGACTCGTTGGCAAAAAGCATATGTAAAGTTAGTGCCCAATCGGACTTCTGTATCGCCCTGTGCAAAAAGTGATTTTCAGCAAAAACTGAGCATTTGTGTCAAAATTTGTAATTTTTCAAGTCGATAACTCACGAACCACTGAACCGATTTTGACGCCCCTTTCCAGGTGATGTTTGCCTCGCTGGCAAAACGTATATGTAAAGTTACAGCCCAACCGGACTTCTGTATCGCCCTGTGCAAAAAGTGATTTTCAGCAGAAACTGAGCATTTTTGTCAAAATTTGTAACTTTTCAAGTCGATAACTCACGAACCACTGAACCGATTTTGACGCCCCTTTGCAGGTGATGTTTGCCTCGTTGGCAAAAAGCATATGCAAAGTTAGAGCCCAACCGGACTTCTGTATCGCCCTGTGCAAAAAGTGATTTTCAGCAGAAACTGAGCATTTTTGTCAAAATTTGTAACTTTTCAAGTCGATAACTCACGAACCACTGAACCGATTTTGACGCCCCTTTGCAGGTGATGTTTGCCTCGTTGGCAAAACGCATATGTAAAGTTAGTGCCCAATCGGACTTCTGTATCGCCCTGTGCAAAAAGTGATTTTCAGCAAAAACTGAGCATTTTTGTCAAAATTTGTAACTTTTCAAGTCGATAACTCACGAACCACTGAACCGAACTTGACGCCCCTTTGCAGGTGATGTTTGCCTCGTTGGCAAAACGCATATGCAAAGTTACAGCCCAATCGGACTTCTGTATCGCCCTGTGCAAAAAGTGATTTTCAGCAAAAACTGAGCATTTTTGTCAAAATTTGTAACTTTTCAAGTCGATAACTCACGAACCACTGAACCGAACTTGACGCCCCTTTGCAGGTGATGTTTGACTCGTTGGCAAAAAGCATATTTAAAGTTAGTGCCCAATCGGACTTCTGTATCGCCCTGTGCAAAAAGTGATTTTCAGCAAAAACTGAGCATTTGTGTCAAAATTTGTAACTTTTCAAGTCGATAACTCACGAACCACTGAACCGATTTTGACGCCCCTTTCCAGGTGATGTTTGCCTCGTTGGCAAAACGTATATGTAAAGTTACAGCCCAACCGGACTTCTGTATCGCCCTGTGCTAAAAGTGATTTTCAGCAGAAACTGAGCATTTTTGTCAAAATTTGTAACTTTTCAAGTCGATAACTCACGAACCACTGAACCGATTTTGACGCCCCTTTGCAGGTGATGTTTGCCTCGTTGGCAAAAAGCATATGCAAAGTTAGAGCCCAACCGGACTTCTGTATCGCCCTGTGCAAAAAGTGATTTTCAGCAGAAACTGAGCATTTTTGTCAAAATTTGTAACTTTTCAAGTCGATAACTCACGAACCACTGAACCGAACTTGACGCCCCTTTGCAGGTGATGTTTGCCTCGTTGGCAAAACGCATATGCAAAGTTAGAGCCCAATCGGACTTCTGTATCGCCCTGTGCAAAAAGTGATTTTCAGCAAAAACTGAGCATTTTTGTCAAAATTTGTAACTTTTCAAGTCGATAACTCACGAACCACTGAACCGAACTTGACGCCCCTTTGCAGGTGATGTTTGACTCGTTGGCAAAAAGCATATGTAAAGTTAGTGCCCAATCGGACTTCTGTATCGCCCTGTGCAAAAAGTGATTTTCAGCAAAAACTGAGCATTTGTGTCAAAATTTGTAACTTTTCAAGTCGATAACTCACGAACCACTGAACCGATTTTGACGCCCCTTTCCAGGTGATGTTTGCCTCGTTGGCAAAACGTATATGTAAAGTTACAGCCCAACCGGACTTCTGTATCGCCCTGTGCTAAAAGTGATTTTCAGCAAAAACTGAGCATTTTTGTCAAAATTTGTAACTTTTCAAGTCGATAACTCACGAACCACTGAACCGAACTTGACGCCCCTTTGCAGGTGATGTTTGCCTCGTTGGCAAAACGCATATGCAAAGTTAGAGCCCAATCGGACTTTTGTATCGCCCTGTGCAAAAAGTGATTTTCAGCAAAAACTGAGCATTTTTGTCAAAATTTGTAACTTTTCAAGTCGATAACTCACGAACCACTGAACCGAACTTGACGCCCCTTTGCAGGTGATGTTTGCCTCGTTGGCAAAACGCATATGCAAAGTTAGAGCCCAATCGGAGTTTTGTATCGCCCTGTGCAAAAAGTGATTTTCAGCAAAAACTGAGCATTTTTGTCAAAATTTGTAACTTTTCAAGTCGATAACTCACGAACCACTGAACCGAACTTGACGCCCCTTTGCAGGTGATGTTTGACTCGTTGGCAAAAAGCATATGTAAAGTTAGTGCCCAATCGGACTTCTGTATCGCCCTGTGCAAAAAGTGATTTTCAGCAAAAACTGAGCATTTGTGTCAAAATTTGTAACTTTTCAAGTCGATAACTCACGAACCACTGAACCGATTTTGACGCCCCTTTCCAGGTGATGTTTGCCTCGTTGGCAAAACGTATATGTAAAGTTACAGCCCAACCGGACTTCTGTATCGCCCTGTGAAAAAAGTGATTTTCAGCAGAAACTGAGCATTTTTGTCAAAATTTGTAACTTTTCAAGTCGATAACTCACGAACCACTGAACCTATTTTGACGCCCCTTTGCAGGTGATGTTTGCCTCGTTGGCAAAACGCATATGCAAAGTTACAGCTCACCCGGACTTCTGTATCGCCCTGTGTAAAAAGTGATTTTCAGCAAAAACTGAGCATTTTTGTCAAAATTTGTAACTTTTCAAATCGATAACTCACGAACCACTGAACCGAACTTGACGCCCCTTTGCAGGTGATGTTTGCCTCGTTGGCAAAACGCATATGCAAAGTTAGAGCCCAATCGGACTTCTGTATCGCCCTGTGCAAAAAGTGATTTTCAGCAAAAACTGAGCATTTTTGTCAAAATTTGTAACTTTTCAAGTCGATAACTCACGAACCACTGAACCGAACTTGACGCCCCTTTGCAGGTGATGTTTGCCTCGTTGGCAAAAAGCATATGCAAAGTTAGAGCCCAACCGGACTTCTGTATCGCCCTGTGCAAAAAGTGATTTTCAGCAGAAACTGAGCATTTTTGTCAAAATTTGTAACTTTTCAAGTCGATAACTCACGAACCACTGAACCGAACTTGACGCCCCTTTGCAGGTGATGTTTGCCTCGTTGGCAAAACGCATATGCAAAGTTAGAGCCCAATCGGACTTCTGTATCGCCCTGTGCAAAAAGTGATTTTCAGCAAAAACTGAGCATTTTTGTCAAAATTTGTAACTTTTCAAGTCGATAACTCACGAACCACTGAACCGAACTTGACGCCCCTTTGCAGGTGATGTTTGACTCGTTGGCAAAAAGCATATGCAAAGTTAGTGCCCAATCGGACTTCTGTATCGCCCTGTGCAAAAAGTGATTTTCAGCAAAAACTGAGCATTTTTGTCAAAATTTGTAACTTTTCAAGTCGATAACTCACGAACCACTGAACCGAACTTGACGCCCCTTTGCAGGTGATGTTTGACTCGTTGGCAAAAAGCATATGTAAAGTTAGTGCCCAATCGGACTTCTGTATCGCCCTGTGCAAAAAGTGATTTTCAGCAAAAACTGAGCATTTGTGTCAAAATTTGTAACTTTTCAAGTCGATAACTCACGAACCACTGAACCGATTTTGACGCCCCTTTGCAGGTGATGTTTGCCTCGTTGGCAAAACGCATATGTAAAGTTAGTGCCCAATCGGACTTCTGTATCGCCCTGTGCAAAAAGTGATTTTCAGCAAAAACTGAGCATTTTTGTCAAAATTTGTAACTTTTCAAGTCGATAACTCACGAACCACTGAACCGAACTTGACGCCCCTTTGCAGGTGATGTTTGCCTCGTTGGCAAAACGCATATGCAAAGTTACAGCCCAATCGGACTTCTGTATCGCCCTGTGCAAAAAGTGATTTTCAGCAAAAACTGAGCATTTTTGTCAAAATTTGTAACTTTTCAAGTCGATAACTCACGAACCACTGAACCGAACTTGACGCCCCTTTGCAGGTGATGTTTGACTCGTTGGCAAAAAGCATATGTAAAGTTAGTGCCCAATCGGACTTCTGTATCGCCCTGTGCAAAAAGTGATTTTCAGCAAAAACTGAGCATTTGTGTCAAAATTTGTAACTTTTCAAGTCGATAACTCACGAACCACTGAACCGATTTTGACGCCCCTTTCCAGGTGATGTTTGCCTCGTTGGCAAAACGTATATGTAAAGTTACAGCCCAACCGGACTTCTGTATCGCCCTGTGCAAAAAGTGATTTTCAGCAGAAACTGAGCATTTTTGTCAAAATTTGTAACTTTTCAAGTCGATAACTCACGAACCACTGAACCGATTTTGACGCCCCTTTGCAGGTGATGTTTGCCTCGTTGGCAAAAAGCATATGCAAAGTTAGAGCCCAACCGGACTTCTGTATCGCCCTGTGCAAAAAGTGATTTTCAGCAGAAACTGAGCATTTTTGTCAAAATTTGTAACTTTTCAAGTCGATAACTCACGAACCACTGAACCGAACTTGACGCCCCTTTGCAGGTGATGTTTGCCTCGTTGGCAAAACGCATATGCAAAGTTAGAGCCCAATCGGACTTCTGTATCGCCCTGTGCAAAAAGTGATTTTCAGCAAAAACTGAGCATTTTTGTCAAAATTTGTAACTTTTCAAGTCGATAACTCACGAACCACTGAACCGAACTTGACGCCCCTTTGCAGGTGATGTTTGACTCGTTGGCAAAAAGCATATGTAAAGTTAGTGCCCAATCGGACTTCTGTATCGCCCTGTGCAAAAAGTGATTTTCAGCAAAAACTGAGCATTTGTGTCAAAATTTGTAACTTTTCAAGTCGATAACTCACGAACCACTGAACCGATTTTGACGCCCCTTTCCAGGTGATGTTTGCCTCGTTGGCAAAACGTATATGTAAAGTTACAGCCCAACCGGACTTCTGTATCGCCCTGTGCTAAAAGTGATTTTCAGCAGAAACTGAGCATTTTTGTCAAAATTTGTAACTTTTCAAGTCGATAACTCACGAACCACTGAACCGATTTTGACGCCCCTTTGCAGGTGATGTTTGCCTCGTTGGCAAAAAGCATATGCAAAGTTAGAGCCCAACCGGACTTCTGTATCGCCCTGTGCAAAAAGTGATTTTCAGCAGAAACTGAGCATTTTTGTCAAAATTTGTAACTTTTCAAGTCGATAACTCACGAACCACTGAACCGATTTTGACGCCCCTTTGCAGGTGATGTTTGCCTCGTTGGCAAAACGCATATGTAAAGTTAGTGCCCAATCGGACTTCTGTATCGCCCTGTGCAAAAAGTGATTTTCAGCAAAAACTGAGCATTTTTGTCAAAATTTGTAACTTTTCAAGTCGATAACTCACGAACCACTAAACCGAACTTGACGCCCCTTTGCAGGTGATGTTTGCCTCGTTGGCAAAACGCATATGCAAAGTTACAGCCCAATCGGACTTCTGTATCGCCCTGTGCAAAAAGTGATTTTCAGCAAAAACTGAGCATTTTTGTCAAAATTTGTAACTTTTCAAGTCGATAACTCACGAACCACTGAACCGAACTTGACGCCCCTTTGCAGGTGATGTTTGCCTCGTTGGCAAAACGCATATGCAAAGTTACAGCCCAATCGGACTTCTGTATCGCCCTGTGCAAAAAGTGATTTTCAGCAAAAACTGAGCATTTTTGTCAAAATTTGTAACTTTTCAAGTCGATAACTCACGAACCACTGAACCGAACTTGACGCCCCTTTGCAGGTGATGTTTGACTCGTTGGCAAAAAGCATATGTAAAGTTAGTGCCCAATCGGACTTCTGTATCGCCCTGTGCAAAAAGTGATTTTCAGCAAAAACTGAGCATTTGTGTCAAAATTTGTAACTTTTCAAGTCGATAACTCACGAACCACTGAACCGATTTTGACGCCCCTTTCCAGGTGATGTTTGCCTCGTTGGCAAAACGTATATGTAAAGTTACAGCCCAACCGGACTTCTGTATCGCCCTGTGCAAAAAGTGATTTTCAGCAGAAACTGAGCATTTTTGTCAAAATTTGTAACTTTTCAAGTCGATAACTCACGAACCACTGAACCGATTTTGACGCCCCTTTGCAGGTGATGTTTGCCTCGTTGGCAAAAAGCATATGCAAAGTTAGAGCCCAACCGGACTTCTGTATCGCCCTGTGCAAAAAGTGATTTTCAGCAGAAACTGAGCATTTTTGTCAAAATTTGTAACTTTTCAAGTCGATAACTCACGAACCACTGAATCGAACTTGACGCCCCTTTGCAGGTGATGTTTGCCTCGTTGGCAAAACGCATATGCAAAGTTAGAGCCCAATCGGACTTCTGTATCGCCCTGTGCAAAAAGTGATTTTCAGCAAAAACTGAGCATTTTTGTCAAAATTTGTAACTTTTCAAGTCGATAACTCACGAACCACTGAACCGAACTTGACGCCCCTTTGCAGGTGATGTTTGACTCGTTGGCAAAAAGCATATGTAAAGTTAGTGCCCAATCGGACTTCTGTATCGCCCTGTGCAAAAAGTGATTTTCAGCAAAAACTGAGCATTTGTGTCAAAATTTGTAACTTTTCAAGTCGATAACTCACGAACCACTGAACCGATTTTGACGCCCCTTTCCAGGTGATGTTTGCCTCGTTGGCAAAACGTATATGTAAAGTTACAGCCCAACCGGACTTCTGTATCGCCCTGTGCTAAAAGTGATTTTCAGCAGAAACTGAGCATTTTTGTCAAAATTTGTAACTTTTCAAGTCGATAACTCACGAACCACTGAACCGATTTTGACGCCCCTTTGCAGGTGATGTTTGCCTCGTTGGCAAAAAGCATATGCAAAGTTAGAGCCCAACCGGACTTCTGTATCGCCCTGTGCAAAAAGTGATTTTCAGCAGAAACTGAGCATTTTTGTCAAAATTTGTAACTTTTCAAGTCGATAACTCACGAACCACTGAACCGATTTTGACGCCCCTTTGCAGGTGATGTTTGCCTCGTTGGCAAAACGCATATGTAAAGTTAGTGCCCAATCGGACTTCTGTATCGCCCTGTGCAAAAAGTGATTTTCAGCAAAAACTGAGCATTTTTGTCAAAATTTGTAACTTTTCAAGTCGATAACTCACGAACCACTAAACCGAACTTGACGCCCCTTTGCAGGTGATGTTTGCCTCGTTGGCAAAACGCATATGCAAAGTTACAGCCCAATCGGACTTCTGTATCGCCCTGTGCAAAAAGTGATTTTCAGCAAAAACTGAGCATTTTTGTCAAAATTTGTAACTTTTCAAGTCGATAACTCACGAACCGCTGGACCGAATTTGACGCCCCTTTGCAGGTGATGTTTGACTCGTTGGCAAAACGCATATGCAAAGTTACAGCCCAATCGGACTTCTGTATCGCCCTGTGCAAAAAGTGATTTTCAGCAAAAACTGAGCATTTTTGTCAAAACTTGTAACTTTTCAAGTCGATAACTCACGAACCGCTGAACCGAATTTGACGCCCCTTTGCAGGTGATGTTTGCCTCGTTGGCAAAACGCATATGCAAAGTTACAGCCCAATCGGACTTCTGTATCGCCCTGTGCAAAAAGTGATTTTCAGCAAAAACTGAGCATTTTTGTCAAAACTTGTAACTTTTCAAGTCGATAATTCACGAACCGCTGAACCGAATTTGACGCCCCTTTGCAGGTGATGTTTGCCTCGTTGGTAAAACGCATATGCAAAGTTACAGCCCAATCGGACTTCTGTATCGCCCTGTGCAAAAAGTGATTTTCAGCAAAAACTGAGCATTTTTGTCAAAACTTGTAACTTTTCAAGTCGATAACTCACGAACCGCTGAACCGAATTTGACGCCCCTTTGCAGATGATGTTTGCCTCGTTGGCAAAACGCATATGCAAAGTTACAGCCCAATCGGACTTCTGTATCGCCCTGTGCAAAAAGTGATTTTCAGCAAAAACTGAGCATTTTTGTCAAAACTTGTAATTTTTCAAGTCGATAACTCACGAACCGCTGAACCGAATTTGACGCCCCTTTGCAGGTGATGTTTGCCTCGTTGGCAAAACGCATATGCAAAGTTACAGCCCAATCGGACTTCTGTATCGCCCTGTGCAAAAAGTGATTTTCAGCAAAAACTGAGCATTTTTGTCAAAACTTGTAACTTTTCAAGTCGATAACTCACGAACCGCTGAACCGAATTTGACGCCCCTTTGCAGGTGATGTTTGCCTCGTTGGCAAAACGCATATGCAAAGTTACAGCCCAATCGGACTTCTGTATCGCCCTGTGCAAAAAGTGATTTTCAGCAAAAACTGAGCATTTTTGTCAAAATTTGTAACTTTTCAAGTCGATAATTCACGAACCACTGAACCGAATTTGACGCCCCTTTGCAGGTGATGTTTGCCTCGTTGGCAAAACGCATATGCAAAGTTACAGCCCAATCGGACTTCTGTATCGCCCTGTGCAAAAAGTGATTTTCAGCAAAAACTGAGCATTTTTGTCAAAACTTGTAACTTTTCAAGTCGATAATTCACGAACCGCTGAACCGAATTTGACGCCCCTTTGCAGGTGATGTTTGCCTCGTTGGTAAAACGCATATGCAAAGTTACAGCCCAATCGGACTTCTGTATCGCCCTGTGCAAAAAGTGATTTTCAGCAAAAACTGAGCATTTGTGTCAAAACTTGTAACTTTTCAAGTCGATAACTCACGAACCGCTGAACCGAATTTGACGCCCCTTTGCAGGTGATGTTTGCCTCGTTGGCAAAACGCATATGCAAAGTTACAGCCCAATCGGACTTCTGTATCGCCCTGTGCAAAAAGTGATTTTCAGCAAAAACTGAGCATTTTTGTCAAAACTTGTAACTTTTCAAGTCGATAACTCACGAACCGCTGAACCGAATTTGACGCCCCTTTGCAGATGATGTTTGCCTCGTTGACAAAACGCATATGCAAAGTTACAGCCCAATCGGACTTCTGTATCGCCCTGTGCAAAAAGTGATTTTCAGCAAAAACTGAGCATTTTTGTCAAAACTTGTAATTTTTCAAGTCGATAACTCACGAACCGCTGAACCGAATTTGACGCCCCTTTGCAGGTGATGTTTGCCTCGTTGGCAAAACGCATATGCAAAGTTACAGCCCAATCGGACTTCTGTATCGCCCTGTGCAAAAAGTGATTTTCAGCAAAAACTGAGCATTTGTGTCAAAACTTGTAACTTTTCAAGTCGATAACTCACGAACCGCTGAACCGAATTTGACGCCCCTTTGCAGGTGATGTTTGCCTCGTTGGCAAAACGCATATGCAAAGTTACAGCCCAATCGGACTTCTGTATCGCCCTGTGCAAAAAGTGATTTTCAGCAAAAACTGAGCATTTTTGTCAAAACTTGTAACTTTTCAAGTCGATAACTCACGAACCGCTGAACCGAATTTGACGCCCCTTTGCAGATGATGTTTGCCTCGTTGACAAAACGCATATGCAAAGTTACAGCCCAATCGGACTTCTGTATCGCCCTGTGCAAAAAGTGATTTTCAGCAAAAACTGAGCATTTTTGTCAAAACTTGTAATTTTTCAAGTCGATAACTCACGAACCGCTGAACCGAATTTGACGCCCCTTTGCAGGTGATGTTTGCCTCGTTGGCAAAACGCATATGCAAAGTTACAGCCCAATCGGACTTCTGTATCGCCCTGTGCAAAAAGTGATTTTCAGCAAAAACTGAGCATTTTTGTCAAAACTTGTAACTTTTCAAGTCGATAACTCACGAACCGCTGAACCGAATTTGACGCCCCTTTGCAGGTGATGTTTGCCTCGTTGGCAAAACGCATATGCAAAGTTACAGCCCAATCGGACTTCTGTATCGCCCTGTGCAAAAAGTGATTTTCAGCAAAAACTGAGCATTTTTGTCAAAACTTGTAACTTTTCAAGTCGATAATTCACGAACCACTGAACCGAATTTGACGCCCCTTTGCAGGTGATGTTTGCCTCGTTGGCAAAACGCATATGCAAAGTTACAGCCCAATCGGACTTCTGTATCGCCCTGTGCAAAAAGTGATTTTCAGCAAAAACTGAGCATTTTTGTCAAAACTTGTAATTTTTCAAGTCGATAACTCACGAACCGCTGAACCGAATTTGAAGCCCCTTTGCAGGTGATGTTTGCCTCGTTGGCAAAACGCATATGCAAAGTTACAGCCCAATCGGACTTCTGTATCGCCCTGTGCAAAAAGTGATTTTCAGCAAAAACTGAGCATTTTTGTCAAAACTTGTAACTTTTCAAGTCGATAACTCACGAACCGCTGAACCGAATTTGACGCCCCTTTGCAGGTGATGTTTGCCTCGTTGGCAAAACGCATATGCAAAGTTACAGCCCAATCGGACTTCTGTATCGCCCTGTGCAAAAAGTGATTTTCAGCAAAAACTGAGCATTTTTGTCAAAATTTGTAACTTTTCAAGTCGATAATTCACGAACCACTGAACCGAATTTGACGCCCCTTTGCAGGTGATGTTTGCCTCGTTGGCAAAACGCATATGCAAAGTTACAGCCCAATCGGACTTCTGTATCGCCCTGTGCAAAAAGTGATTTTCAGCAAAAACTGAGCATTTTTGTCAAAACTTGTAACTTTTCAAGTCGATAATTCACGAACCGCTGAACCGAATTTGACGCCCCTTTGCAGGTGATGTTTGCCTCGTTGGTAAAACGCATATGCAAAGTTACAGCCCAATCGGACTTCTGTATCGCCCTGTGCAAAAAGTGATTTTCAGCAAAAACTGAGCATTTGTGTCAAAACTTGTAACTTTTCAAGTCGATAACTCACGAACCGCTGAACCGAATTTGACGCCCCTTTGCAGGTGATGTTTGCCTCGTTGGCAAAACGCATATGCAAAGTTACAGCCCAATCGGACTTCTGTATCGCCCTGTGCAAAAAGTGATTTTCAGCAAAAACTGAGCATTTTTGTCAAAACTTGTAACTTTTCAAGTCGATAACTCACGAACCGCTGAACCGAATTTGACGCCCCTTTGCAGATGATGTTTGCCTCGTTGACAAAACGCATATGCAAAGTTACAGCCCAATCGGACTTCTGTATCGCCCTGTGCAAAAAGTGATTTTCAGCAAAAACTGAGCATTTTTGTCAAAACTTGTAATTTTTCAAGTCGATAACTCACGAACCGCTGAACCGAATTTGACGCCCCTTTGCAGGTGATGTTTGCCTCGTTGGCAAAACGCATATGCAAAGTTACAGCCCAATCGGACTTCTGTATCGCCCTGTGCAAAAAGTGATTTTCAGCAAAAACTGAGCATTTGTGTCAAAATTTGTAACTTTTCAAGTCGATAATTCACGAACCACTGAACCGAATTTGACGCCCCTTTGCAGGTGATGTTTGCCTCGTTGGCAAAACGCATATGCAAAGTTACAGCCCAATCGGACTTCTGTATCGCCCTGTGCAAAAAGTGATTTTCAGCAAAAACTGAGCATTTTTGTCAAAACTTGTAACTTTTCAAGTCGATAATTCACGAACCGCTGAACCGAATTTGACGCCCCTTTGCAGGTGATGTTTGCCTCGTTGGTAAAACGCATATGCAAAGTTACAGCCCAATCGGACTTCTGTATCGCCCTGTGCAAAAAGTGATTTTCAGCAAAAACTGAGCATTTGTGTCAAAACTTGTAACTTTTCAAGTCGATAACTCACGAACCGCTGAACCGAATTTGACGCCCCTTTGCAGGTGATGTTTGCCTCGTTGGCAAAACGCATATGCAAAGTTACAGCCCAATCGGACTTCTGTATCGCCCTGTGCAAAAAGTGATTTTCAGCAAAAACTGAGCATTTTTGTCAAAACTTGTAACTTTTCAAGTCGATAACTCACGAACCGCTGAACCGAATTTGACGCCCCTTTGCAGATGATGTTTGCCTCGTTGACAAAACGCATATGCAAAGTTACAGCCCAATCGGACTTCTGTATCGCCCTGTGCAAAAAGTGATTTTCAGCAAAAACTGAGCATTTTTGTCAAAACTTGTAATTTTTCAAGTCGATAACTCACGAACCGCTGAACCGAATTTGACGCCCCTTTGCAGGTGATGTTTGCCTCGTTGGCAAAACGCATATGCAAAGTTACAGCCCAATCGGACTTCTGTATCGCCCTGTGCAAAAAGTGATTTTCAGCAAAAACTGAGCATTTGTGTCAAAACTTGTAACTTTTCAAGTCGATAACTCACGAACCGCTGAACCGAATTTGACGCCCCTTTGCAGGTGATGTTTGCCTCGTTGGCAAAACGCATATGCAAAGTTACAGCCCAATCGGACTTCTGTATCGCCCTGTGCAAAAAGTGATTTTCAGCAAAAACTGAGCATTTTTGTCAAAACTTGTAACTTTTCAAGTCGATAACTCACGAACCGCTGAACCGAATTTGACGCCCCTTTGCAGATGATGTTTGCCTCGTTGACAAAACGCATATGCAAAGTTACAGCCCAATCGGACTTCTGTATCGCCCTGTGCAAAAAGTGATTTTCAGCAAAAACTGAGCATTTTTGTCAAAACTTGTAATTTTTCAAGTCGATAACTCACGAACCGCTGAACCGAATTTGACGCCCCTTTGCAGGTGATGTTTGCCTCGTTGGCAAAACGCATATGCAAAGTTACAGCCCAATCGGACTTCTGTATCGCCCTGTGCAAAAAGTGATTTTCAGCAAAAACTGAGCATTTTTGTCAAAACTTGTAACTTTTCAAGTCGATAACTCACGAACCGCTGAACCGAATTTGACGCCCCTTTGCAGGTGATGTTTGCCTCGTTGGCAAAACGCATATGCAAAGTTACAGCCCAATCGGACTTCTGTATCGCCCTGTGCAAAAAGTGATTTTCAGCAAAAACTGAGCATTTTTGTCAAAACTTGTAACTTTTCAAGTCGATAATTCACGAACCACTGAACCGAATTTGACGCCCCTTTGCAGGTGATGTTTGCCTCGTTGGCAAAACGCATATGCAAAGTTACAGCCCAATCGGACTTCTGTATCGCCCTGTGCAAAAAGTGATTTTCAGCAAAAACTGAGCATTTTTGTCAAAACTTGTAACTTTTCAAGTCGATAACTCACGAACCGCTGAACCGAATTTGACGCCCCTTTGCAGATGATGTTTGCCTCGTTGACAAAACGCATATGCAAAGTTAGTGCCCAATCGGACTTCTGTATCACCCTGTGCAAAAAGTG
>NW_027649081.1:0-15197 GCF_965637545.1 Phallusia mammillata
AGCACGCTGGGCGCTAGCTTTTGCCAAAAAAACATTTTTTTAAACAAGCCTTAAAATATTTCAGTTTTAAACATTAAAAACTAAAAAGTACGGCGGTTAAACCGTTGTTACTTCCTACAGTTGTGATTCCATAACACACCCAAAGACCTAGTATAAAAGCACGTTACTTTAAAAACCAAAACAATTTTAACAGCAGAAAAGGATTGTTCACCTGGCAATCCACACGTATTAGTGACACTTTTTTTGCATTTTGTGTGACACGTGACCGAGCATTCGGAGCAGCGCAGCGAACTGTGACCGAAATGGATGATCGCTAGGCACACTGAACACCGGGTGGCGCGCGTGCATAGCCATGTTGAAAGTCTGCCAATAAAAATAATTGGATAAGTACAACAGGCCTAAGATGCCAACAGTTGTAATCAGATTTTAAATCCCTATTTGAAAGCATATATTGATTGTAAACAATACAAAAACAGCTTTGGCAGCTCATACTTGATTATGTATCACTGTACCTGTGTGGTATATTGTGATGCATTCTTGGCTTCGATCTGAGTTTGCCTCCTTTCGACGTAGGAGATATAGTGGATGATGGGGCGGGAGATTTTACAATGGATGAGATGGCAGCAATTGAGCCTGGGCTTAAAGGTGTGTCCATACCGTGTTTTATACGTTTCACTAAAAAAGCAACAGCAAAGCAAGGATTTTGTGATGAGACACTTTAAACTTTTTATTTCAAAACCCTGGAATAGCTGGTA
This sequence comes from Phallusia mammillata, assembly GCF_965637545.1. Taxonomy (NCBI): domain Eukaryota; kingdom Metazoa; phylum Chordata; class Ascidiacea; order Phlebobranchia; family Ascidiidae; genus Phallusia; species Phallusia mammillata. The sequence continues at coordinate 756 of NW_027649081.1, forward strand.
AAGCTAGTAACACCATAACTGACAACAGACCCACATCTTGCTAAATTTCGATAGGTGGCGCAAATAGCTGAATTATTAATTTAGCAGATAAAGAGAAGGGTTGGATAATTAGCTTTTATAAATTTTAGAATCTAAATTTTGCTAAATGTTCGGTTGACGTGAAGCATGGTGATAGATTTCTGGGAAAATTCCGTGATTGGACAATTTCATCTTTACGTTTGTAAAGGGAATTTAAAAACTTTACTTTAAAGGCGGGTGATTTTATTCCTGTTTCGGTCTTTTAGATTACTGATAAAAAAAGGTATTGCTCTGATTAACTTTAACTCAGGAACCAATGAAAAATACACACATTTTCCTATATTGTAATTGTACCACAAACTTATTTTATCATTTACCTTTAGTGTTACTATCCTGTAGCTCCGACCGCAGCATGTTAACTTGTTGCTGCAACCTTACATTGGAGGCTTTTTCTTCTTCCAACAAATCGCACAATTCCCTGTACTGCAGTGGTGCCTGATATACCGTCGTTTTCTTTTGCTAGAAACAAAAAAACAATGCAACTTTAGACGATTACGTCCTAATAAAGAAAATTGCATTTATACAGGTTCGTTATACAGTAAAACTCGGTTAAACCCGATTTGGTTAATCAGGATCTTCGCCCAGCTCGGAAAATACTTGAGGTACAAATGATTTGTAATGTGGTAAGGCTTCAACTAATCGACATCGGTCAATCCAGGTTTTTAATTTGTAATTAGTCATAACGTCGGATGCTGATGACGTCATATGTACCTTTTTCTTCTTTTTGTCGCTGGATTCGAGTTCTTCGACGCGCGATTGAAGGAAATCAATAAGTTTGATTTGTTGGGCTCCGGTGCAGTTTAATCTCACCAACTCATGCGAATGTTCAAGCTAAAAAAAAAGAAGCCAAGATTAAAAATGGATTTGGGTAAAATTGGATTCAGGTACACTTACATACAAAATATAACTTTGAATATGCGTAAAACAACAAAAAATAAAGATTAATTGCGATTATAATTTACGGAAACTAAAAAACGGTTAAATTTTTTGTGGCAATCTAACAACATTTGGGTTGTGTTATATGACACACAAAATATGTAGCTTTCAGGTCCTAAATAGAAATACAGCCAGTTTCCGAACTAATGATTGGCCAAAACTACAGACAACTCTTTGGCAGAGCACCAGGTGAGTAAAACTATCAACTATCCTTTTCAATTATTCAAAAAGTGATTTTTTTTACATAATTGACTTTTGTGTATTTTGTATACATTTATGTACTAATCACCAAACAGTGGTTCTTAAAATGGGGTCAAATTAACTCTTGTATAGTCAGCGAAAATAATTTCAAAGATTTCATGAAAGTGGTTATTAGGGAAATAAAATTTAGGTGTTCTGAAAAATACAAAAAAAAGTTTTTTGGAGATTCCATCTGTGCCTACGTATGACATTTTAAAACGTTTGATGATTATTTTTCGTGCCACATAAAAGTAACACTGAACCCACCTTTTCAGTTTCCATTCTATTTAGGAGTTGAGTCTTTTCCTTTTCAGCTTCGTCACACCGGTCGATCTCGATGTGAAGTTGATGTTCTGATCGCGAAAGGCTTTGTTGCATCACAATCAAGTCCGACTTAATACGTTCTAATTCATTCTCTGCTCGATCGCGACAATCTTTTTCTGCAGTTAGTTTTCTTTGCACTCCAGTAGCGTTTAGTTCCAACATTTTGTAACGGCGTTCTAAGTCTCGATACTGTAGAATAGGTAATAGAAATGAGCCTAGCTTGAAAATAATGTTCTAGAATAAAATACCGGTTCCTGTTCTAGAACAGTGTTTTAGTTTTCCAGAATGGTTACTTTTATTATTTAACAAAACAATTGCTTGCTAAATCCGGTTCTAGAACAACATAGGTAGAAGTAGGCTAGCTTGAAAATAACCTAGAATGTTCTAGAAGAAATCAGACAATCCTGTTCTAGATCAGCGTTTTTATTTTCTGGAATGATTCTAGAACACTTTTGTTTGCTCAACAAAACAATTCCTTAGTTAATCTGTTTCTAGAACAGCAAACGTAACATAAATAAAAAAAAAAGCTTGAAAAGAACCTAGAATGTTCTGAAAGAGAAAACCGAATCCTTTTCTAAAACAACGTTTTTGTTTTCTGTAGTGGTTCTAGAACACTTGCTTTCATTACTCAACCAAACAATCGCTTGCTATATCATGTTTTGAAACAACATAGGTATTAGAAAAATAGGCTGGCTTGAAAATAATCTTCAATGTTCTAGAAAAAATACAGTCCTGTTCTACAACAGCATTTACTTTGTAGAACACTTGCTTTTTATTATTAGGCATTAAGCAATTATCCCCTTTCGGAATGTTTTTTTATAATTTTTACCAAAAAAAAATATTTGTATAAATGTTTTATCATTTTTTTGCAAAAAAAATTTCTGAATTGTACTTGAATTTTTTTGCAAAAAAAATCTGAAAAATAATTCATACATTAAAGTTTTACCCATGCGTTCAAGCCCAAAGGTAAAATTTTGACAAAAAATTCAATGCAGTAAGTTGGTACTTATCCAGACAATGTACGTTCTAATTAATTTATTTTAGAGCTTTTTAAATAGAGTCGGATTTACACACTATACAAAGCAAATATTTTACCTCCTCAGCAGATTCATGAGTTTGATTTATTTCCTCGCGAAGTTGAATTTTAAGTTCGGTGATTTGATCGCTATTATTCTGATCCATTTCACACATTTCGTTCCTCAACTCACGCTGCAAAGATTTTAACTCAACTTCGAGTGTAGAGCATTGACTCAAAGCCGAGTCCCTGGTGCAAACAAAAATATTGTAAGAGATAGTTACAACATTAACTATTAACCGCAAAAGTAAACACTACAGACCAGAGTTTTAAGTTGGGCCGGGCTTTCTGGGTCGGGTTCGGGATTTGTTTATTTTAACAAACGGACTTGATTCGGGCCTGAATTCCTGTTATGTATCAGTATTTTTTTAAATATCAGTGGTTCCAAACCTTTATCAACAAAATCCTTGCATACAAAGATCAGTACACTATTTTATTGACTTTACAGGTCACATTTCAGGAGCTAAAGTGTCTATTTACAAACCACATGTAAAAATTAAAGTAAATCCCCCCTTAAGTTTCCCCGGTTGAGAACCACTGATTTAAATAAAAGACTTATAATGTACCCCTGAGTTTGGAAAGCCCAGGTCATATTTGTCAACATGGAATTGGTTCAAAACGGCCAAAAATTAAAGCAATTCAAAAAACATGCGTTGGTGAAACTGGAATTTTTTTTTCATTTGTACCTTTCTCTAGTAAGAGCGTCTTGTTTTTCTATCAACTCATTGTTAAAAGTTTCCAATTCCTCGACTTGTCGTTCCAACATGACACAGGATTCTTTCAACATGTCTGAAGTCTAAAAACAAAAAATATGCAAAATCAAACTAACAACAGTAACAATATCGATTTGTGTTCTAATCTGCTTGTTACTAAGCTCAAACTACTAAAGGTATCATAATTAAAAGTTAAATCATAAAACTATAGAGCATAGTGCGGTTGACGTAAATTTACGTCAAAAGGTGCTTTGCGCAGAGTGCGGCTTGACATTAATTAACGTAAAAAGTTTTTGATCAAAAATGCGGCTGTCCGTTAATGTACGTCGAGACCAAACAGCCCTAGCCATAAATGCGTGATAGGCGCATGTCTAGGGCGACTCTTGGCGGGCATTAAACTTGATTATGTGAATGGAGTCTTGTTTCATAACAATGTAACAAAGCCGACTTTTCTAACAAATGCTTGAGGTAGTTATACTGTAACAATTGTTGGCAAAATCGTAAAGTTATTATTGTGCATAAGATTTTATTAACGTTATGCTGTAACGTTATGTTCATTGTAATTTGTTATTGATGCTGTTGAGACCTTGCAGCAGACAAGACAATGCAATTGTGTGCAATAATTGAAACAATTAGCAAAAGTCCGCACTGAACGCATGTTTGGGTGAATGCTGGCCACGGCATGGTTTTACGAGTCAGGTTCGGGCTGTAGTTTGGATACAAGGGGCTTAAATCGGGCCTGTCTTTTTACTCGCCACCACTTATACCGCATGTTTAGCAACTTTCAGGCCCAATAAAGGCTTGGTTAACAAAATCGTGTTTAGTCTCAATCACATGACCACTTTCATGACCATTTTGGTATCAGCAAAAAAACGGATTTTTTTCCAGAGTTTAGCTGGAACTGTACGGAAATTATTTTAATAACATAATAATGCGTCACTTACTTTTTCCAACTCTATTGCCTTCCTTGACTGAGTCAGTTGCTCGCTTCCCAATCCTTCCAAATTCCTTTTCATTTCACGATTTTCCTTGACGAGTTTCTCGAATTTCGACGCTTGGGCGGAATTAGTGTTCTAAAGAATTGCCAGAAAACAAAAAAACATGTGAACTTAACCTATTAATTAAGCATATGTTTTAGGAAGACATGTGTTTAAATGACATAAGAAGTGTTAAAATGACAAAATGCTTTATTCGTTATTGGCTTTAGGGATGGGCCGAGCCGAGCCAGAACCCGAGTACTCGGTACCGAGTAATCGGGTTCTGGCTCGGCTCGGCGCATCCCTAGTGTCTACAGCTTATTTATGTGTTACAACAAGTCCCTTATAAACAGTTTTATTTTCTTACAAATAATAAACCTTGGTTTAAGATTAACAATCCGCAATATTGGATCAAGCCTTGCTATGAGGAATGCTTGGTGACCAGCCGATTTCGTATTACGCCTTTAATAGACCTGTCGTCTTAATATTGGATCAACTGTATTAGATTAATCGCTTATGTACAAAAACAATCTACCGCAAAATAAACGGTTCCTTCTTTGTGCCACTGCAAAATGTAAGCTAAAACCGATATTAGATATTACCTGCAGTTGACTACATTGTTTTCTATATTCTTCCACTTGTTGCTGCAACGGAATAAGTGCGGCGATTTCATTTTCACTTGAAGAACATTGATGTTTGAGAGATTTGCATTCCTGTTTTGTCCTGAAAAGTGCTGACTCAGCGGTTTCGAGTTTTTCTTGGAGATCCTCAATCGTTCTTGCTTGTTGCTCAACGGTTTGTCTCTATTCAAAGAAAGGCACCATGATTTAATGCCCTGTTTGTAAGATACGAAATACTAGATGATTATATATTAGCAAGAATGCGTTGGGTATTGCGACGTTATGACTGTGTGATAAGCATGCTTGTTTTGTTCCAAAAATGCTAAGCCAGTGCATATCAAACAGTCTTAGGTCGTTTTGTAAATTTTAAATTTAGTGCTACGAACTTCGTCATTCGATACATCAGATCAGTTTTTTTTTTAAGGTTTGGTTTGGGTGACCGCTAAGTAGTTTTAAGAGACCGCAAGTGTTTCATTTAAATACCAAAAAATAGCCATATTTGTTTAAACGAATTATTTATTAGGCTACTGGCAGCTTTTGGGAAACCGCTGGAGAAATTTGGGGGAACATTTCGGTCCCCCAAAACACCTTAAAAAAACACTGCATCAGATTATGCTGGAGCCTGGAGCGTAAAAAAACTTTATATTTTTTTGCATTAGTGTAAATATAGGTGATGGGGCAAAAGGGTGATAAGCTGGGGTTTAAATATTTTAGATCTATAGCGATCGGTTTGTAGCTGTTATGATCTAATAATGGCTATGTCTTAAATTTCAATCTATTGCTTAAATTGTGATAGTTCATACCCCTCCCTGACTATTAGTATCCTATGTCAACGTTTAAATGTACACAAAAAAAAAACGATAAAAACTTTTGACGAAAAAAAATGTCCACAAAAAAACGATAAATTTTTTTATATCAATATGCTAATACAAAGATAATTATTATAATCGCTAGTAAAAAAAATCGTTTTTTGGCAAAACCAAAGAAAAGAATATCAACGTTTAGGCACAAGCATTGGAAAACACACACACGAAAATAAAATCATCTTTTTACCTGTTCATTTTGTGATTGTTGGAGTTTTCTACTACTAGCCGAAGAATTTTCTTTCAGTAATTGACACTGCTTTTTCTCATTTGACAAATCTTTGCTAAGTTGAGTAACTTCTATCTTTGCTGATTGCAGTTCATGCTTGAGATTCTATCGGAAAAATGTAAATACAAAATATTGTGAAAATTTTGGGCAAACTTTAAATGTTTTTTTATTGTGTGTGTGCAGAAAATGAAAAATAACATTTTACTTTAAATAAACTAAGTTAACCATTAAAGTTATTTTTACAAGCAAATTTTCACCTTAACTTCTGATTTAAGTTGATCTGACGTCAAACGTAGTGACATAATTTCGTGCTGCATTTTTTCTTCATTATTTTCTTTTTCACTTGTGACAAGTTTCACTTGATTCTCAGCATTGCTAAGCTGCAACGATAAAACTTTTTAAATGAAGATGTTTTTTAACGTCGCAACTGGGTCTAACACTTTATTTGTGAGCAAATGGAGAAAATTGTATTAGTGCTTACGCTAAAGAAATTAAATAACATTTTTATTTTGGGCATTAAAAACTGTCTTAAAGGCTACACCAAAACGGTTTTTATTAAACATACGATTCAGCACCTTTTTGAGAGTATCCCCCTCATAATTTGACTTTTCCGAAAATGCAAGCTTGAAATCTTGCCCAACCCCGAATTTTTGCAAACAAATCCAGAATTATAGGCCAGAAGTTGGTAAAATTGAGGCCAAGCGTAAAGTCAGGCCCAAATCAAGTCTCAATTATTAAAACTCAAGTCATAACTGGACCTAAAAAGCCCAGACGCGACTCACAAGTCTAAGTTAGTTCCCACAAAAAAAAAACGCATTTAACCTTTTCGATCTGTCTCTCCTTGTGTTTTATGCTGCACTTTGCATCTGCCACGTCACATTCCAAGCTCGATATTCTCCTCGTCATTTCATTCAACTCAGTCTTTAGTCGCTTGTTGTCGGCTTCGAGACGATTCTTTTCCCGCTGCACTGTCTGAATTTGTGACATGCTCGCTGAGGTTTTGCTCAAAAACTCGGTTTCAACAGATCTCAGCTAAAAAAAACAATGTTGTTAGGTATAAGTTGTAAGGCAGAGGTGCATAAAGTTTAGCAGTTGACTTATTATAGCAACGTCCACCAGTGTCCCATGTATCTTGTTTATAAATTATAGTTGTAAAGAAATAAGATTTGTCTCACAATATCCCATCTACTGCTACCTCAAGACCGATTTTTAATATTTTTTCACAGATTAAACTAAACAAACCGTTTGTGGCATTATAACTTGTATGTACATCTACTATTTTAAGGCATTGCCTGTTTTATTTTGCATTATTTGCAAACAATCAGCGCACAAAAAGGTGCCATTACCAAACAAAACTGTATGTAAATTTGCCATTACACTATGAGAAAAGGTCGAGATGGAAGCACAGCATATTTTCTACTATCTTCTGTACAGTACGTAAAAATAACACAAACCATTGAAGAGTTTATGACAGAAATTCAGTGAAACAAATAACTGTAATAGAGACTTGATACAATTTTTGCCCTTATACAAAATCGCCTAGTTAATCACTCACATCGTTCAGTTCGTCATCTTTTCTGGAAACTTCCAATTCTAATCTTCTTATTTTTTCCTTCAGTTTGTGAAGTTTGCTTTGTGCTTCTGAACATCCAGATTCCGCCTGTAACATCGAGCATTATTATTTACAAATAGTTTCATAATTGTAATGCCTGTTCAAACATTCTGTAAAATTCTGTACATCAAGAGTGTGCTAACTGCGGCCCTGTTGAATAAGGGTTTTAGAGCCCGCCGAGACGTTTCGGTTTGAATTTAAATGTGAACCACTAAACTATTTTAACACAGTGCTAGCGAGCGATTGCAATTAATTTTTATTTCAGTGTTAGTTTTTGGTAATTTAATAATATGGCATTTAAATGTAAGCTTGTTTGCTACTCAACAAGTCAAGTTGTATTTCTTGTAAAAAGGATCTGGCCTATGTCCTAATTTTGTTTGGAGTATATGCACTATCAGCAAAGCCCTGAATTACATCATTGGACATACATCGGATTTTAAAAGCACTGTCAATCAATTCAATTAGAAACTGAAAAAAAATCACAAGCATTTATGCTGATCATAGTACCCCAGGCCCATTGAAGGCATTATACTGAACCAAACCTGCCTCCCAAAGCATTCCCAAATGGCAAGGCACAGTCGGATTCTAACCAACAACATGAGTCTTTCCAGGACTCCCACTCTACCAATTGAGCTACACAGGCTCAGTGATACCGTTGCCTGCCTCATATACTCCACCTTATGTTAAGTAGCGTACATTCTTAGAGCTGTCTCACTTTGGAGAGAGCACAGTAGCATTTTAAACAAACCTTTATAAGTTGATCCTCCTTTAGTTGGTTTTCTTGCTGCAGTCTCTCGCTCTTTTCTTCTAAAGCTCGAATTTTTACTCTATAATTTGAAGCCACTGAATCACCCTCTAGCTCAGTATGAGCAAGTTTGGTTGAAACCTGTGTGAATTTGATATTTTGGATGATGCATGAACATTTTACCGAAAGACAGAATTTTTTCACTTTAAGCCAGTGGTTCTCAAACTTTTTTTTATTGTGACGCCTCTGGAAAAGTTTTCTGGACTTATAAAAATAGTTAATTAAGCAAATAGCAAATAAAAGTTAATTAAGAAAGTTGTGTTTATTGATACAACAACAAAATAGCCATTAAACGGAACGATTCTGCGACGCCCTTGGAAAATTGAAACGACGCACCAGGGCATCGCGTCGGACAGTTTGAGAACTACTGTTTTAAGGTATGATGCTGTTTATGTGTGTAAAAATGACAGATTTAAAAATATCAGAAACTTAAATATGATAATCACTAAACACTAAGCTATTATTTTTTGTATCAAAATATATTTTATAAACACAGTTTTGAATTAATTAAAATAAGAAACAAAATAGAACCTTAATATGATAACAATCACTAAATACAATTATTTCTTGCAGCAAAATATATTTTGTAAACACAGTTTTTGAATAATCAAAAAATAATGTTTTTTAATACAAAATTTTCAAGATTGTTGCATTTCTGGTAATTTACAAACCTTATATAGGTGTTCCTCTCTTTTCTGGTTTTCTGCTTCAAGTTTTTGAATTTTATCCTCAAGGGTTTTAACTTGAGTGAGTTGATGAGATGAAACTGACTTAACTTCCAATGAGTGGTTGCTTAACTCAGTTGTCAACTGAATTCACACACAAAAAAAAAATTAAAAACCTGTACCACGAAAATAAGTTGAAATTGTCTTTGAGTTTAAAGAATATGTTTGAAAAAGTATTTTGATGTGCATTACCTCAAATATTTTTTCATCTTTTTGTTTCATTTCTGATTCCAGCTTTTTCAGTTTTGTTTCCAGCGCTCGAGCATGGAGTGTTTGCTTAAACGTTGTGGCTTGGGAGTTATTTTCCAATCCTGCCAATTTACTTGATACCTTAAAACCAAAAAAAGTTAACACACTGCAAACAAATTTCTGTAAACTAGAAGTAACTACACCTTTAGCATGAATAAACATGTTCCCATGCAATAAATAAATGTTTTGACTTATGGTTTAACTGGCTATATCCAACTGAGAAGTTACATAAACACGTTTTAAATGGTAATGGTGCTTGTTAGTTTAACAATAACCTATGTAGCTCAGTTGGTACAGTGCCACCCTTTGGGCTCCTGTTATTGGTTCGAATCCCACGATGGGCTAGATGTTTTACCTTTTTTTGCCATAGGGAATACTCGAAAGTCTACCTTGATGCTAGAGGGCCAAACTGTGATTTTAATACACATTATCTTTGGATTAATGAGTTGAGTTTATTTCGCTTGGTGAAGGAAGACATAGCAACTGTATTATGTAACGTTATGCGACAGGAGCTCACAAGAAAGTAAGTGAAGTAAACTGGGCTGGGAAGGAAGCGTTGGTGGAATCAGTCAAGGGGGTCGTAATAAGAACTAACCAGCTGAGTTAGGGAAAGAAGGTAGGGTTCAAATGCCACAGTAAAACATGCACATTTTAACTGCAATATATTAGTATAGTGCCTAAACACACTGTTTTCTACTTAAAAAATATTGATAATATACCAGACGTAGATTTCAAAATATGATTGGTCATTACAGCCAGTGGGAACAAAATTCAGTAAAAATAACTTGCGTCAAAATATCATCTATCAAACAATAGTACAAACCTTGTCTAGTTCCACGAGTTTTTCGTCAAGTGTTTCTTGTGCCTTGACTAGTTTATCCTGCAAAGCTTGGGTCTCACTCCGTTGCTTGGCAACCAGATTGTCAGAACGTGATTTTAGAATTTTATTCTCCGAGTTGATCTGCAATAGAAATGTAGTGTCAAAAATGTAGAAAAAAAGTAAATTTGCTAATGAGAGTAATGTATATGGAGAAAGTTAAGTTATTTTGTCGTTTATACGGCATGTTTTCACAGAAACAACACTTTTTTATTTGTAAACTGCAACGATTCAATAATGATTGGACATAAAGCACAATACTTCATCTTGCTTCAACCACATGATCTTCACTATGGCTCAAATCAGAAAAACAAGCCAGATTCTAAAACTAAAGGCCAGGGATGACCCTACCTTGTGCAAAGTGTAAAATTCAACAGAACAATCTGGTTTATTGCATAATCTGATTAATTGAGTAAGGTTTGTAAATCTTAAACATAGCAATTTGTCAAGAAAATCAGGCAACATCATTAAATGCATAATAAACCAAATCTGAGATTAATCAGTTTGCCTGTACAGTCTAGCAGTAAATAATATTCTTTATATGCATGAGTCGGGCACTAAGAAGAAAATAAAAAGCGATGGCAGTATAAATAAGTCACAAATATCAATTTTTTAATACAGCAAAGACAAAGTGTAAGTTTACCTTGGATAGTTCATCGTCTTTAATGTCCAATTCATGTTGGAGCTGATTAACTTTCTCTTCCAATGACCTCATTTGACCTTTCTGTCTTGACGTAAGGGCTGTGGTGGTTTTTTCGGCACTAGATAATTTATGACTTGTCTGTAGATATAAGTGTATGTTATCACTTTGCTTGTAAAAAATGTAACAAACATATAAAAAAATGTTAAATAGCATTTTTAGTCAGCATGTTAATATTAGCCCCCCCAAAAAATGATTGCGTTGTCAAGGACATAAACGTTTTGCAAAGATCTTAAGAACCAATAACAGTAACATGATTAAACAACACATGGTGAAAAAATGAAACAAAAAATAGCATGTACTGTAGTACTGACATTTTGCAAATACTTTTGACTTGTTCAGTTCTACCCAAACATTAACGAAAAACTTTGTTATAAAATGGTGGACATTGTCCCATGTCACTAGAAAATGAACTGACCATATGTAGTTGTTCATCTTTAAGGTCACATTCTTTCTTCAGCTTTTCTAGTTTTTCCTCCAATGCCTTGGTTTTCACTCTATGTTTGGTTGTCAAGGTAGTGCATTCTGATTGTATTGAAGCTAACTGTTCTTCAGCCTATCAAAACAACAACAACCAAAAAAATTTAGATACAACGCAGGAAAATTTTTATTATCAACTAAAGAAAAATGTAATCAGTAAAATTTAAAAATGATGACAAATAATTTTGAAAATTCAGGTATAGATTAGACACTCTAGTTACCTTTGTCAATTCATCATCTTTGACCTCAACTTGATATTGAAGTGATTTAATTTTATCTTCTAATGACCTCATTTGACTTTTCTGTTTTGACGTGAGATTGTCTGTGGTCTTCTCAGCATTGGATAATTTCGAGTTCAACTGTTTATCCAGATTAAAATTCATTAAAATAAAGTCACATGCAGGTTTTTTTTAAGGTTTGGTTTGGGTGACCGCTAAGTAGTTTTAAGAGACCACAAGTGTTTCATTTAAATACCAAAAAATCCAAAGTCCAAATTTTGGGAAACCGCTGGAGAAATTTAAAACGGTCCCCCAAAACACCTTAAAAACGGTCCCCCAAAACAAAAAATCCAAAGTCAAAATTTGGGAAACAGCTGGAGAAATTTAAAACGGTCCCCCAAAACACCTTAAAAAAACACTGGTCACATGCATCATACATTATAGTAAACTGTGGTTAGTCCAGATCAGTGCTGACCACAAAATTTGTTCAGATTAGGCACACAAAAAATCGGGAATATTTAAACACTTTTTAATTGATATTTACTTTTTATGTATATTTATTTATTGTGTGGAAAAAAAATATAAATACTTTGGGTTCAACATAATACATTAGAAATTGAATACAGGTCAAAAAAGTCAGACAGTTCAAACGATGTATTGTACAATGCAAAGGGAGTAATGTGTCAGTGATAATTTTTGATCTTGCAGTTAAGATGAACATCAATTCAATACTGGGATCAAACCTGAACAGTCTATGCAGACCAGCAATCACATCACACTAACATATATAGATCATAGTATGCCAGGCCCAATGAAGGCATCATACCAAATCAGCCCGCATAGCCCAACTGGAAGGGCGTGAGTCTCAGAAAGCTCATTTCAGGATTCCAATTCCTTTTATAGCCAGTACGTTACTTTATGCAGTTATGCTTCGTGACTGACTGATTCGATATAACGCATTCAGTAGGTCTGCAAGCTTTGATTTTGCACTGATATAATTTCACAATGAAATATAAAAAAATTATTTGTCTAGTTGACTTAGTTATTTTCTTTTTTTCTGTTAAGGTACAAAAGCATGTGTTTACCAAATTCAGTTGTTCCTCTTTGGTGTTGTTTTCTTTTTTCATTCTCTCTAAACTTTCCTCGAGTGCTTTAGTTTTAATTCGATGTTTTGTTGCCATTGAGTGTTGTTCCCCTTCCAAACATGATATCTTCTCCTTGGCCTAAAAGCAAAACATTCATCAACAAATTTTAAACTATGCGATTTTTCACACCTAATGTCGAAATGGCGTTCTTATTGTTATGACTATTCACCTAAAGATGCTGTTTAAAAAAAGCATTTATCTAACCTTATATAAAAGGGGTAAAATTAAGAGCGTTTATGACATAAGTGGCTACTTGTGTGACCATGTTCTTCTTACATAATACTAACATTCCTTTGACTGATATGAACTTTGTTACATGGTTCAACTTTAAAATCAAGTGGTACTAAATACTACATGATACTGCATGGTATACTGGTTGTGTGAAATGTGAGAATACAAGTCCCAAGAAAGGTAAATTAGACCAGATTGTAGTGCTATTTAAATTACAAACATTCACCCAACCCGAATAGGACTAACCGTCAGCGCTCCGCAAAATTATAATAGCATATTCATGTCATTTAAAACCGGCTACCTTGTGATAAAATGCGGTATTTAGTACTGCTAAAATTCATCAACAATGGTGTAGGTATTATTCCTCACATATATTTAAATAGTGTGTGTTTGATTTGCTTTTAATAAACTATACTAATATTTTTTGCAGTAAAAACCTGGTATAACTGTTCCTGTGTGTTTTCACTCTCCTTAAGGTTTTTCCTCAGTCTTTTCTCAACATCAACCAGTTTTTGTTTTTGTTGTGAAGTGACTGCTTCTCTTTCACTTGAAACAGCAGCTAATTTTGAAGAAGTCTAAGAAAAATAATGTTTATTCGAAACATAGCGATAAACCCTAAATTAAATCTATGATTAAATCTATATTACAGACTTTAGTCATAGAACTATTTAACCAGGCATTTTAATTCAATAATATATAAAACGGATTATGTCTTAACTGGATAACTTTCTTTATAAATAATCGCAGTTTGGATTACCAGTTACATATGTATTGCAAGTATCATATATAATTTTTGTTAATTTACTTTTGTCAAATCATTAGATTTCTTATCACATTCAGCTTTCATTGTTTTAATTTGTTCTTCCAAAACTCGAATTCGAACTCTGGTTTTTGAGGCAGTCACTTCAGTCTCGTTCTCATATTTTTCTATTATCTGAAAAATAAAATAAAAAAAGTTGATGAAAAACATTTTTAGAAAATTATTCTAAGTTGCCGTATACTTACAGATGCAAGATACTGTTCTTTTTCATCATTTTGTTTACTCAATGTAGCAACTTTCTTTTCTAGAGTTTTCAACTGAGAAGTATTATTAGATGATGTCGTTTTATGATTTTTCTCAATTTGCCTCAGCTTAAATGCAAAAAGGTCATGTAATAATTTTACTATCACTTATAAATGCAATGTCGGACAATTTTATTGAGGAAAATGAAAGAACATACCTTTTCATTTTCAGTCTGAAGTTTATTGATATTTTCTTCTAATTTTTCCACAACTGACTTGTGTTGAGAAATTTTGGTTTCTGCATTCTTTAGTTTTAGTTCTACATCCTTGAGTTTACTGTCCA
>NW_027649082.1:0-14961 GCF_965637545.1 Phallusia mammillata
GTCTATCCCTCCTCTCGACCTTGCACCCCCTCACTTTGCCCTCCCAAGGACGTGCGCCACCCAGCGATTGTTTAAACAAAGGTGATTTTCGTCGCATTGTGACGTCACAACGGATTATGGTAAAATTATGGGACCGCGCTCGATGGAAAGAGTAATACTTCTTGATAGTTCGTACAAAATTTCGAATTGATACCTCAAAAGGTGTGTCGTTAAGAGCTGCCCCAAGGGGGGCATCTCGAAGTGACGCAATCGCGGACTTCAACAACGTAAAAGGCCTATGCTTGCACCAAGTGTACTTTCTTGACCAGAATTCGCGAGCCCACTACGCAAAAAGTAGAACGCGCAGAGCGACAATCCGGGTACCGTTGGAAAGGTCTATCATCCTCCTCTCGACCTTGCACCCCCTCACTTTGCCCTCCCAAGGACGTGCGCCACCCAGCGATTGTTTAAACAAAGGTGATTTTCGTCGCATTGTGACGTCACAACGGATTATGGTAAAATTATGGGACCGCGCTCGATGGAAAGAGTAATACTTCTTGATAGTTCGTACAAAATTTCGAATTGATACCTCAAAAGGTGTGTCGTTAAGAGCTGCCCCAAGGGGGGCATCTCGAAGTGACGCAATCGCGGACTTCAACAACGTAAAAGGCCTATGCTTGCACCAAGTGTACTTTCTTGACCAGAATTCGCGAGCCCACTACGCAAAAAGTAGAACGCGCAGAGCGACAATCCGGGTACCGTTGGAAAGGTCTATCCCTCCTCTCGACCTTGCACCCCCTCACTTTGCCCTCCCAAGGACGTGCGCCACCCAGCGATTGTTTAAACAAAGGTGATTTTCGTCGCATTGTGACGTCACAACGGATTATGGTAAAATTATGGGACCGCGCTCGATGGAAAGAGTAATACTTCTTGATAGTTCGTACAAAATTTCGAATTGATACCTCAAAAGGTGTGTCGTTAAGAGCTGCCCCAAGGGGGGCATCTCGAAGTGACGCAATCGCGGACTTCAACAACGTAAAAGGCCTATGCTTGCACCAAGTGTACTTTCTTGACCAGAATTCGCGAGCCCACTACGCAAAAAGTAGAACGCGCAGAGCGACAATCCGGGTACCGTTGGAAAGGTCTATCAATCCCTCCTCTCGACCTTGCACCCCCTCACTTTGCCCTCCCAAGGACGTGCGCCACCCAGCGATTGTTTAAACAAAGGTGATTTTCGTCGCATTGTGACGTCACAACGGATTATGGTAAAATTATGGGACCGCGCTCGATGGAAAGAGTAATACTTCTTGATAGTTCGTACAAAATTTCGAATTGATACCTCAAAAGGTGTGTCGTTAAGAGCTGCCCCAAGGGGGGCATCTCGAAGTGACGCAATCGCGGACTTCAACAACGTAAAAGGCCTATGCTTGCACCAAGTGTACTTTCTTGACCAGAATTCGCGAGCCCACTACGCAAAAAGTAGAACGCGCAGAGCGACAATCCGGGTACCGTTGGAAAGGTCTATCATCCTCCTCTCGACCTTGCACCCCCTCACTTTGCCCTCCCAAGGACGTGCGCCACCCAGCGATTGTTTAAACAAAGGTGATTTTCGTCGCATTGTGACGTCACAACGGATTATGGTAAAATTATGGGACCGCGCTCGATGGAAAGAGTAATACTTCTTGATAGTTCGTACAAAATTTCGAATTGATACCTCAAAAGGTGTGTCGTTAAGAGCTGCCCCAAGGGGGGCATCTCGAAGTGACGCAATCGCGGACTTCAACAACGTAAAAGGCCTATGCTTGCACCAAGTGTACTTTCTTGACCAGAATTCGCGAGCCCACTACGCAAAAAGTAGAACGCGCAGAGCGACAATCCGGGTACCGTTGGAAAGGTCTATCCCTCCTCTCGACCTTGCACCCCCTCACTTTGCCCTCCCAAGGACGTGCGCCACCCAGCGATTGTTTAAACAAAGGTGATTTTCGTCGCATTGTGACGTCACAACGGATTATGGTAAAATTATGGGACCGCGCTCGATGGAAAGAGTAATACTTCTTGATAGTTCGTACAAAATTTCGAATTGATACCTCAAAAGGTGTGTCGTTAAGAGCTGCCCCAAGGGGGGCATCTCGAAGTGACGCAATCGCGGACTTCAACAACGTAAAAGGCCTATGCTTGCACCAAGTGTACTTTCTTGACCAGAATTCGCGAGCCCACTACGCAAAAAGTAGAACGCGCAGAGCGACAATCCGGGTACCGTTGGAAAGGTCTATCCCTCCTCTCGACCTTGCACCCCCTCACTTTGCCCTCCCAAGGACGTGCGCCACCCAGCGATTGTTTAAACAAAGGTGATTTTCGTCGCATTGTGACGTCACAACGGATTATGGTAAAATTATGGGACCGCGCTCGATGGAAAGAGTAATACTTCTTGATAGTTCGTACAAAATTTCGAATTGATACCTCAAAAGGTGTGTCGTTAAGAGCTGCCCCAAGGGGGGCATCTCGAAGTGACGCAATCGCGGACTTCAACAACGTAAAAGGCCTATGCTTGCACCAAGTGTACTTTCTTGACCAGAATTCGCGAGCCCACTACGCAAAAAGTAGAACGCGCAGAGCGACAATCCGGGTACCGTTGGAAAGGTCTATCCCTCCTCTCGACCTTGCACCCCCTCACTTTGCCCTCCCAAGGACGTGCGCCACCCAGCGATTGTTTAAACAAAGGTGATTTTCGTCGCATTGTGACGTCACAACGGATTATGGTAAAATTATGGGACCGCGCTCGATGGAAAGAGTAATACTTCTTGATAGTTCGTACAAAATTTCGAATTGATACCTCAAAAGGTGTGTCGTTAAGAGCTGCCCCAAGGGGGGCATCTCGAAGTGACGCAATCGCGGACTTCAACAACGTAAAAGGCCTATGCTTGCACCAAGTGTACTTTCTTGACCAGAATTCGCGAGCCCACTACGCAAAAAGTAGAACGCGCAGAGCGACAATCCGGGTACCGTTGGAAAGGTCTATCCCTCCTCTCGACCTTGCACCCCCTCACTTTGCCCTCCCAAGGACGTGCGCCACCCAGCGATTGTTTAAACAAAGGTGATTTTCGTCGCATTGTGACGTCACAACGGATTATGGTAAAATTATGGGACCGCGCTCGATGGAAAGAGTAATACTTCTTGATAGTTCGTACAAAATTTCGAATTGATACCTCAAAAGGTGTGTCGTTAAGAGCTGCCCCAAGGGGGGCATCTCGAAGTGACGCAATCGCGGACTTCAACAACGTAAAAGGCCTATGCTTGCACCAAGTGTACTTTCTTGACCAGAATTCGCGAGCCCACTACGCAAAAAGTAGAACGCGCAGAGCGACAATCCGGGTACCGTTGGAAAGGTCTATCCCTCCTCTCGACCTTGCACCCCCTCACTTTGCCCTCCCAAGGACGTGCGCCACCCAGCGATTGTTTAAACAAAGGTGATTTTCGTCGCATTGTGACGTCACAACGGATTATGGTAAAATTATGGGACCGCGCTCGATGGAAAGAGTAATACTTCTTGATAGTTCGTACAAAATTTCGAATTGATACCTCAAAAGGTGTGTCGTTAAGAGCTGCCCCAAGGGGGGCATCTCGAAGTGACGCAATCGCGGACTTCAACAACGTAAAAGGCCTATGCTTGCACCAAGTGTACTTTCTTGACCAGAATTCGCGAGCCCACTACGCAAAAAGTAGAACGCGCAGAGCGACAATCCGGGTACCGTTGGAAAGGTCTATCCCTCCTCTCGACCTTGCACCCCCTCACTTTGCCCTCCCAAGGACGTGCGCCACCCAGCGATTGTTTAAACAAAGGTGATTTTCGTCGCATTGTGACGTCACAACGGATTATGGTAAAATTATGGGACCGCGCTCGATGGAAAGAGTAATACTTCTTGATAGTTCGTACAAAATTTCGAATTGATACCTCAAAAGGTGTGTCGTTAAGAGCTGCCCCAAGGGGGGCATCTCGAAGTGACGCAATCGCGGACTTCAACAACGTAAAAGGCCTATGCTTGCACCAAGTGTACTTTCTTGACCAGAATTCGCGAGCCCACTACGCAAAAAGTAGAACGCGCAGAGCGACAATCCGGGTACCGTTGGAAAGGTCTATCCCTCCTCTCGACCTTGCACCCCCTCACTTTGCCCTCCCAAGGACGTGCGCCACCCAGCGATTGTTTAAACAAAGGTGATTTTCGTCGCATTGTGACGTCACAACGGATTATGGTAAAATTATGGGACCGCGCTCGATGGAAAGAGTAATACTTCTTGATAGTTCGTACAAAATTTCGAATTGATACCTCAAAAGGTGTGTCGTTAAGAGCTGCCCCAAGGGGGGCATCTCGAAGTGACGCAATCGCGGACTTCAACAACGTAAAAGGCCTATGCTTGCACCAAGTGTACTTTCTTGACCAGAATTCGCGAGCCCACTACGCAAAAAGTAGAACGCGCAGAGCGACAATCCGGGTACCGTTGGAAAGGTCTATCCCTCCTCTCGACCTTGCACCCCCTCACTTTGCCCTCCCAAGGACGTGCGCCACCCAGCGATTGTTTAAACAAAGGTGATTTTCGTCGCATTGTGACGTCACAACGGATTATGGTAAAATTATGGGACCGCGCTCGATGGAAAGAGTAATACTTCTTGATAGTTCGTACAAAATTTCGAATTGATACCTCAAAAGGTGTGTCGTTAAGAGCTGCCCCAAGGGGGGCATCTCGAAGTGACGCAATCGCGGACTTCAACAACGTAAAAGGCCTATGCTTGCACCAAGTGTACTTTCTTGACCAGAATTCGCGAGCCCACTACGCAAAAAGTAGAACGCGCAGAGCGACAATCCGGGTACCGTTGGAAAGGTCTATCAATCCCTCATCTCGACCTTGCACCCCCTCACTTTGCCCTCCCAAGGACGTGCGCCACCCAGCGATTGTTTAAACAAAGGTGATTTTCGTCGCATTGTGACGTCACAACGGATTATGGTAAAATTATGGGACCGCGCTCGATGGAAAGAGTAATACTTCTTGATAGTTCGTACAAAATTTCGAATTGATACCTCAAAAGGTGTGTCGTTAAGAGCTGCCCCAAGGGGGGCATCTCGAAGTGACGCAATCGCGGACTTCAACAACGTAAAAGGCCTATGCTTGCACCAAGTGTACTTTCTTGACCAGAATTCGCGAGCCCACTACGCAAAAAGTAGAACGCGCAGAGCGACAATCCGGGTACCGTTGGAAAGGTCTATCAATCCCTCATCTCGACCTTGCACCCCCTCACTTTGCCCTCCCAAGGACGTGCGCCACCCAGCGATTGTTTAAACAAAGGTGATTTTCGTCGCATTGTGACGTCACAACGGATTATGGTAAAATTATGGGACCGCGCTCGATGGAAAGAGTAATACTTCTTGATAGTTCGTACAAAATTTCGAATTGATACCTCAAAAGGTGTGTCGTTAAGAGCTGCCCCAAGGGGGGCATCTCGAAGTGACGCAATCGCGGACTTCAACAACGTAAAAGGCCTATGCTTGCACCAAGTGTACTTTCTTGACCAGAATTCGCGAGCCCACTACGCAAAAAGTAGAACGCGCAGAGCGACAATCCGGGTACCGTTGGAAAGGTCTATCCCTCCTCTCGACCTTGCACCCCCTCACTTTGCCCTCCCAAGGACGTGCGCCACCCAGCGATTGTTTAAACAAAGGTGATTTTCGTCGCATTGTGACGTCACAACGGATTATGGTAAAATTATGGGACCGCGCTCGATGGAAAGAGTAATACTTCTTGATAGTTCGTACAAAATTTCGAATTGATACCTCAAAAGGTGTGTCGTTAAGAGCTGCCCCAAGGGGGGCATCTCGAAGTGACGCAATCGCGGACTTCAACAACGTAAAAGGCCTATGCTTGCACCAAGTGTACTTTCTTGACCAGAATTCGCGAGCCCACTACGCAAAAAGTAGAACGCGCAGAGCGACAATCCGGGTACCGTTGGAAAGGTCTATCCCTCCTCTCGACCTTGCACCCCCTCACTTTGCCCTCCCAAGGACGTGCGCCACCCAGCGATTGTTTAAACAAAGGTGATTTTCGTCGCATTGTGACGTCACAACGGATTATGGTAAAATTATGGGACCGCGCTCGATGGAAAGAGTAATACTTCTTGATAGTTCGTACAAAATTTCGAATTGATACCTCAAAAGGTGTGTCGTTAAGAGCTGCCCCAAGGGGGGCATCTCGAAGTGACGCAATCGCGGACTTCAACAACGTAAAAGGCCTATGCTTGCACCAAGTGTACTTTCTTGACCAGAATTCGCGAGCCCACTACGCAAAAAGTAGAACGCGCAGAGCGACAATCCGGGTACCGTTGGAAAGGTCTATCCCTCCTCTCGACCTTGCACCCCCTCACTTTGCCCTCCCAAGGACGTGCGCCACCCAGCGATTGTTTAAACAAAGGTGATTTTCGTCGCATTGTGACGTCACAACGGATTATGGTAAAATTATGGGACCGCGCTCGATGGAAAGAGTAATACTTCTTGATAGTTCGTACAAAATTTCGAATTGATACCTCAAAAGGTGTGTCGTTAAGAGCTGCCCCAAGGGGGGCATCTCGAAGTGACGCAATCGCGGACTTCAACAACGTAAAAGGCCTATGCTTGCACCAAGTGTACTTTCTTGACCAGAATTCGCGAGCCCACTACGCAAAAAGTAGAACGCGCAGAGCGACAATCCGGGTACCGTTGGAAAGGTCTATCCCTCCTCTCGACCTTGCACCCCCTCACTTTGCCCTCCCAAGGACGTGCGCCACCCAGCGATTGTTTAAACAAAGGTGATTTTCGTCGCATTGTGACGTCACAACGGATTATGGTAAAATTATGGGACCGCGCTCGATGGAAAGAGTAATACTTCTTGATAGTTCGTACAAAATTTCGAATTGATACCTCAAAAGGTGTGTCGTTAAGAGCTGCCCCAAGGGGGGCATCTCGAAGTGACGCAATCGCGGACTTCAACAACGTAAAAGGCCTATGCTTGCACCAAGTGTACTTTCTTGACCAGAATTCGCGAGCCCACTACGCAAAAAGTAGAACGCGCAGAGCGACAATCCGGGTACCGTTGGAAAGGTCTATCCCTCCTCTCGACCTTGCACCCCCTCACTTTGCCCTCCCAAGGACGTGCGCCACCCAGCGATTGTTTAAACAAAGGTGATTTTCGTCGCATTGTGACGTCACAACGGATTATGGTAAAATTATGGGACCGCGCTCGATGGAAAGAGTAATACTTCTTGATAGTTCGTACAAAATTTCGAATTGATACCTCAAAAGGTGTGTCGTTAAGAGCTGCCCCAAGGGGGGCATCTCGAAGTGACGCAATCGCGGACTTCAACAACGTAAAAGGCCTATGCTTGCACCAAGTGTACTTTCTTGACCAGAATTCGCGAGCCCACTACGCAAAAAGTAGAACGCGCAGAGCGACAATCCGGGTACCGTTGGAAAGGTCTATCCCTCCTCTCGACCTTGCACCCCCTCACTTTGCCCTCCCAAGGACGTGCGCCACCCAGCGATTGTTTAAACAAAGGTGATTTTCGTCGCATTGTGACGTCACAACGGATTATGGTAAAATTATGGGACCGCGCTCGATGGAAAGAGTAATACTTCTTGATAGTTCGTACAAAATTTCGAATTGATACCTCAAAAGGTGTGTCGTTAAGAGCTGCCCCAAGGGGGGCATCTCGAAGTGACGCAATCGCGGACTTCAACAACGTAAAAGGCCTATGCTTGCACCAAGTGTACTTTCTTGACCAGAATTCGCGAGCCCACTACGCAAAAAGTAGAACGCGCAGAGCGACAATCCGGGTACCGTTGGAAAGGTCTATCCCTCCTCTCGACCTTGCACCCCCTCACTTTGCCCTCCCAAGGACGTGCGCCACCCAGCGATTGTTTAAACAAAGGTGATTTTCATCGCATTGTGACGTCACAACGGATTATGGTAAAATTATGGGACCGCGCTCGATGGAAAGAGTAATACTTCTTGATAGTTCGTACAAAATTTCGAATTGATACCTCAAAAGGTGTGTCGTTAAGAGCTGCCCCAAGGGGGGCATCTCGAAGTGACGCAATCGCGGACTTCAACAACGTAAAAGGCCTATGCTTGCACCAAGTGTACTTTCTTGACCAGAATTCGCGAGCCCACTACGCAAAAAGTAGAACGCGCAGAGCGACAATCCGGGTACCGTTGGAAAGGTCTATCCCTCCTCTCGACCTTGCACCCCCTCACTTTGCCCTCCCAAGGACGTGCGCCACCCAGCGATTGTTTAAACAAAGGTGATTTTCGTCGCATTGTGACGTCACAACGGATTATGGTAAAATTATGGGACCGCGCTCGATGGAAAGAGTAATACTTCTTGATAGTTCGTACAAAATTTCGAATTGATACCTCAAAAGGTGTGTCGTTAAGAGCTGCCCCAAGGGGGGCATCTCGAAGTGACGCAATCGCGGACTTCAACAACGTAAAAGGCCTATGCTTGCACCAAGTGTACTTTCTTGACCAGAATTCGCGAGCCCACTACGCAAAAAGTAGAACGCGCAGAGCGACAATCCGGGTACCGTTGGAAAGGTCTATCCCTCCTCTCGACCTTGCACCCCCTCACTTTGCCCTCCCAAGGACGTGCGCCACCCAGCGATTGTTTAAACAAAGGTGATTTTCGTCGCATTGTGACGTCACAACGGATTATGGTAAAATTATGGGACCGCGCTCGATGGAAAGAGTAATACTTCTTGATAGTTCGTACAAAATTTCGAATTGATACCTCAAAAGGTGTGTCGTTAAGAGCTGCCCCAAGGGGGGCATCTCGAAGTGACGCAATCGCGGACTTCAACAACGTAAAAGGCCTATGCTTGCACCAAGTGTACTTTCTTGACCAGAATTCGCGAGCCCACTACGCAAAAAGTAGAACGCGCAGAGCGACAATCCGGGTACCGTTGGAAAGGTCTATCCCTCCTCTCGACCTTGCACCCCCTCACTTTGCCCTCCCAAGGACGTGCGCCACCCAGCGATTGTTTAAACAAAGGTGATTTTCGTCGCATTGTGACGTCACAACGGATTATGGTAAAATTATGGGACCGCGCTCGATGGAAAGAGTAATACTTCTTGATAGTTCGTACAAAATTTCGAATTGATACCTCAAAAGGTGTGTCGTTAAGAGCTGCCCCAAGGGGGGCATCTCGAAGTGACGCAATCGCGGACTTCAACAACGTAAAAGGCCTATGCTTGCACCAAGTGTACTTTCTTGACCAGAATTCGCGAGCCCACTACGCAAAAAGTAGAACGCGCAGAGCGACAATCCGGGTACCGTTGGAAAGGTCTATCCCTCCTCTCGACCTTGCACCCCCTCACTTTGCCCTCCCAAGGACGTGCGCCACCCAGCGATTGTTTAAACAAAGGTGATTTTCGTCGCATTGTGACGTCACAACGGATTATGGTAAAATTATGGGACCGCGCTCGATGGAAAGAGTAATACTTCTTGATAGTTCGTACAAAATTTCGAATTGATACCTCAAAAGGTGTGTCGTTAAGAGCTGCCCCAAGGGGGGCATCTCGAAGTGACGCAATCGCGGACTTCAACAACGTAAAAGGCCTATGCTTGCACCAAGTGTACTTTCTTGACCAGAATTCGCGAGCCCACTACGCAAAAAGTAGAACGCGCAGAGCGACAATCCGGGTACCGTTGGAAAGGTCTATCCCTCATCTCGACCTTGCACCCCCTCACTTTGCCCTCCCAAGGACGTGCGCCACCCAGCGATTGTTTAAACAAAGGTGATTTTCGTCGCATTGTGACGTCACAACGGATTATGGTAAAATTATGGGACCGCGCTCGATGGAAAGAGTAATACTTCTTGATAGTTCGTACAAAATTTCGAATTGATACCTCAAAAGGTGTGTCGTTAAGAGCTGCCCCAAGGGGGGCATCTCGAAGTGACGCAATCGCGGACTTCAACAACGTAAAAGGCCTATGCTTGCACCAAGTGTACTTTCTTGACCAGAATTCGCGAGCCCACTACGCAAAAAGTAGAACGCGCAGAGCGACAATCCGGGTACCGTTGGAAAGGTCTATCCCTCATCTCGACCTTGCACCCCCTCACTTTGCCCTCCCAAGGACGTGCGCCACCCAGCGATTGTTTAAACAAAGGTGATTTTCGTCGCATTGTGACGTCACAACGGATTATGGTAAAATTATGGGACCGCGCTCGATGGAAAGAGTAATACTTCTTGATAGTTCGTACAAAATTTCGAATTGATACCTCAAAAGGTGTGTCGTTAAGAGCTGCCCCAAGGGGGGCATCTCGAAGTGACGCAATCGCGGACTTCAACAACGTAAAAGGCCTATGCTTGCACCAAGTGTACTTTCTTGACCAGAATTCGCGAGCCCACTACGCAAAAAGTAGAACGCGCAGAGCGACAATCCGGGTACCGTTGGAAAGGTCTATCCCTCCTCTCGACCTTGCACCCCCTCACTTTGCCCTCCCAAGGACGTGCGCCACCCAGCGATTGTTTAAACAAAGGTGATTTTCGTCGCATTGTGACGTCACAACGGATTATGGTAAAATTATGGGACCGCGCTCGATGGAAAGAGTAATACTTCTTGATAGTTCGTACAAAATTTCGAATTGATACCTCAAAAGGTGTGTCGTTAAGAGCTGCCCCAAGGGGGGCATCTCGAAGTGACGCAATCGCGGACTTCAACAACGTAAAAGGCCTATGCTTGCACCAAGTGTACTTTCTTGACCAGAATTCGCGAGCCCACTACGCAAAAAGTAGAACGCGCAGAGCGACAATCCGGGTACCGTTGGAAAGGTCTATCCCTCATCTCGACCTTGCACCCCCTCACTTTGCCCTCCCAAGGACGTGCGCCACCCAGCGATTGTTTAAACAAAGGTGATTTTCGTCGCATTGTGACGTCACAACGGATTATGGTAAAATTATGGGACCGCGCTCGATGGAAAGAGTAATACTTCTTGATAGTTCGTACAAAATTTCGAATTGATACCTCAAAAGGTGTGTCGTTAAGAGCTGCCCCAAGGGGGGCATCTCGAAGTGACGCAATCGCGGACTTCAACAACGTAAAAGGCCTATGCTTGCACCAAGTGTACTTTCTTGACCAGAATTCGCGAGCCCACTACGCAAAAAGTAGAACGCGCAGAGCGACAATCCGGGTACCGTTGGAAAGGTCTATCCCTCCTCTCGACCTTGCACCCCCTCACTTTGCCCTCCCAAGGACGTGCGCCACCCAGCGATTGTTTAAACAAAGGTGATTTTCGTCGCATTGTGACGTCACAACGGATTATGGTAAAATTATGGGACCGCGCTCGATGGAAAGAGTAATACTTCTTGATAGTTCGTACAAAATTTCGAATTGATACCTCAAAAGGTGTGTCGTTAAGAGCTGCCCCAAGGGGGGCATCTCGAAGTGACGCAATCGCGGACTTCAACAACGTAAAAGGCCTATGCTTGCACCAAGTGTACTTTCTTGACCAGAATTCGCGAGCCCACTACGCAAAAAGTAGAACGCGCAGAGCGACAATCCGGGTACCGTTGGAAAGGTCTATCCCTCCTCTCGACCTTGCACCCCCTCACTTTGCCCTCCCAAGGACGTGCGCCACCCAGCGATTGTTTAAACAAAGGTGATTTTCGTCGCATTGTGACGTCACAACGGATTATGGTAAAATTATGGGACCGCGCTCGATGGAAAGAGTAATACTTCTTGATAGTTCGTACAAAATTTCGAATTGATACCTCAAAAGGTGTGTCGTTAAGAGCTGCCCCAAGGGGGGCATCTCGAAGTGACGCAATCGCGGACTTCAACAACGTAAAAGGCCTATGCTTGCACCAAGTGTACTTTCTTGACCAGAATTCGCGAGCCCACTACGCAAAAAGTAGAACGCGCAGAGCGACAATCCGGGTACCGTTGGAAAGGTCTATCCCTCCTCTCGACCTTGCACCCCCTCACTTTGCCCTCCCAAGGACGTGCGCCACCCAGCGATTGTTTAAACAAAGGTGATTTTCGTCGCATTGTGACGTCACAACGGATTATGGTAAAATTATGGGACCGCGCTCGATGGAAAGAGTAATACTTCTTGATAGTTCGTACAAAATTTCGAATTGATACCTCAAAAGGTGTGTCGTTAAGAGCTGCCCCAAGGGGGGCATCTCGAAGTGACGCAATCGCGGACTTCAACAACGTAAAAGGCCTATGCTTGCACCAAGTGTACTTTCTTGACCAGAATTCGCGAGCCCACTACGCAAAAAGTAGAACGCGCAGAGCGACAATCCGGGTACCGTTGGAAAGGTCTATCCCTCCTCTCGACCTTGCACCCCCTCACTTTGCCCTCCCAAGGACGTGCGCCACCCAGCGATTGTTTAAACAAAGGTGATTTTCGTCGCATTGTGACGTCACAACGGATTATGGTAAAATTATGGGACCGCGCTCGATGGAAAGAGTAATACTTCTTGATAGTTCGTACAAAATTTCGAATTGATACCTCAAAAGGTGTGTCGTTAAGAGCTGCCCCAAGGGGGGCATCTCGAAGTGACGCAATCGCGGACTTCAACAACGTAAAAGGCCTATGCTTGCACCAAGTGTACTTTCTTGACCAGAATTCGCGAGCCCACTACGCAAAAAGTAGAACGCGCAGAGCGACAATCCGGGTACCGTTGGAAAGGTCTATCCCTCCTCTCGACCTTGCACCCCCTCACTTTGCCCTCCCAAGGACGTGCGCCACCCAGCGATTGTTTAAACAAAGGTGATTTTCGTCGCATTGTGACGTCACAACGGATTATGGTAAAATTATGGGACCGCGCTCGATGGAAAGAGTAATACTTCTTGATAGTTCGTACAAAATTTCGAATTGATACCTCAAAAGGTGTGTCGTTAAGAGCTGCCCCAAGGGGGGCATCTCGAAGTGACGCAATCGCGGACTTCAACAACGTAAAAGGCCTATGCTTGCACCAAGTGTACTTTCTTGACCAGAATTCGCGAGCCCACTACGCAAAAAGTAGAACGCGCAGAGCGACAATCCGGGTACCGTTGGAAAGGTCTATCCCTCCTCTCGACCTTGCACCCCCTCACTTTGCCCTCCCAAGGACGTGCGCCACCCAGCGATTGTTTAAACAAAGGTGATTTTCGTCGCATTGTGACGTCACAACGGATTATGGTAAAATTATGGGACCGCGCTCGATGGAAAGAGTAATACTTCTTGATAGTTCGTACAAAATTTCGAATTGATACCTCAAAAGGTGTGTCGTTAAGAGCTGCCCCAAGGGGGGCATCTCGAAGTGACGCAATCGCGGACTTCAACAACGTAAAAGGCCTATGCTTGCACCAAGTGTACTTTCTTGACCAGAATTCGCGAGCCCACTACGCAAAAAGTAGAACGCGCAGAGCGACAATCCGGGTACCGTTGGAAAGGTCTATCCCTCCTCTCGACCTTGCACCCCCTCACTTTGCCCTCCCAAGGACGTGCGCCACCCAGCGATTGTTTAAACAAAGGTGATTTTCGTCGCATTGTGACGTCACAACGGATTATGGTAAAATTATGGGACCGCGCTCGATGGAAAGAGTAATACTTCTTGATAGTTCGTACAAAATTTCGAATTGATACCTCAAAAGGTGTGTCGTTAAGAGCTGCCCCAAGGGGGGCATCTCGAAGTGACGCAATCGCGGACTTCAACAACGTAAAAGGCCTATGCTTGCACCAAGTGTACTTTCTTGACCAGAATTCGCGAGCCCACTACGCAAAAAGTAGAACGCGCAGAGCGACAATCCGGGTACCGTTGGAAAGGTCTATCCCTCCTCTCGACCTTGCACCCCCTCACTTTGCCCTCCCAAGGACGTGCGCCACCCAGCGATTGTTTAAACAAAGGTGATTTTCGTCGCATTGTGACGTCACAACGGATTATGGTAAAATTATGGGACCGCGCTCGATGGAAAGAGTAATACTTCTTGATAGTTCGTACAAAATTTCGAATTGATACCTCAAAAGGTGTGTCGTTAAGAGCTGCCCCAAGGGGGGCATCTCGAAGTGACGCAATCGCGGACTTCAACAACGTAAAAGGCCTATGCTTGCACCAAGTGTACTTTCTTGACCAGAATTCGCGAGCCCACTACGCAAAAAGTAGAACGCGCAGAGCGACAATCCGGGTACCGTTGGAAAGGTCTATCCCTCCTCTCGACCTTGCACCCCCTCACTTTGCCCTCCCAAGGACGTGCGCCACCCAGCGATTGTTTAAACAAAGGTGATTTTCGTCGCATTGTGACGTCACAACGGATTATGGTAAAATTATGGGACCGCGCTCGATGGAAAGAGTAATACTTCTTGATAGTTCGTACAAAATTTCGAATTGATACCTCAAAAGGTGTGTCGTTAAGAGCTGCCCCAAGGGGGGCATCTCGAAGTGACGCAATCGCGGACTTCAACAACGTAAAAGGCCTATGCTTGCACCAAGTGTACTTTCTTGACCAGAATTCGCGAGCCCACTACGCAAAAAGTAGAACGCGCAGAGCGACAATCCGGGTACCGTTGGAAAGGTCTATCCCTCCTCTCGACCTTGCACCCCCTCACTTTGCCCTCCCAAGGACGTGCGCCACCCAGCGATTGTTTAAACAAAGGTGATTTTCGTCGCATTGTGACGTCACAACGGATTATGGTAAAATTATGGGACCGCGCTCGATGGAAAGAGTAATACTTCTTGATAGTTCGTACAAAATTTCGAATTGATACCTCAAAAGGTGTGTCGTTAAGAGCTGCCCCAAGGGGGGCATCTCGAAGTGACGCAATCGCGGACTTCAACAACGTAAAAGGCCTATGCTTGCACCAAGTGTACTTTCTTGACCAGAATTCGCGAGCCCACTACGCAAAAAGTAGAACGCGCAGAGCGACAATCCGGGTACCGTTGGAAAGGTCTATCCCTCCTCTCGACCTTGCA
>NW_027649083.1:0-14803 GCF_965637545.1 Phallusia mammillata
CGTTGTTTAAGGCCCAACAACATGACATATAATAAATAAACAAAGAAACAAACGGCCCGAAGCACCCGGGAACCTATTTGCTTTGATGATTAAGTGGAAAAAAGTTACTCCGAGGAGTATGATGCTTACCTTATTCAAATAGAATGCCGTTTTGAGGTAACAGGCGGTTACCAACCGCCCGTACAAGCTTGGATTTGCGCTACCACGTGAGTTACTTGGTGTAAGAAGGCAAGAAAAGGATCGAAAACTATCGGGGTCGCTTCCATCGTGGCCAGTATGGTAAAGTACGGGGCAAAAGCAGCGAAAACTGCTGAATTGCCGAGCTGCTGCAGCCCGTCGGCAGGTTTTCCTTACGCTCATGCGCTTTAATTGCGACTTTTACATGGCCAGTTCAGGTACGCAGGTGTGTGCAGCCAGCCGTTAATTGCCGGGTCGGCTCCGGCGTGTCTGCTGATGACGTAATTACGTATGCTAATTAGCCGTCCAGCCCGCGCAGCTGTGCGCTGTAGTTCAGCTACTGCACCACGGGGAGCCTCGTTGGCGCCCCCTTCGACGTTGTTTAAGGCCCAACAACATGACATATAATAAATAAACAAAGAAACAAACGGCCCGAAGCACCCGGGAACCTATTTGCTTTGATGATTAAGTGGAAAAAAGTTACTCCGAGGAGTATGATGCTTACCTTATTCAAATAGAATGCCGTTTTGAGGTAACAGGCGGTTACCAACCGCCCGTACAAGCTTGGATTTGCGCTACCACGTGAGTTACTTGGTGTAAGAAGGCAAGAAAAGGATCGAAAACTATCGGGGTCGCTTCCATCGTGGCCAGTATGGTAAAGTACGGGGCAAAAGCAGCGAAAACTGCTGAATTGCCGAGCTGCTGCAGCCCGTCGGCAGGTTTTCCTTACGCTCATGCGCTTTAATTGCGACTTTTACATGGCCAGTTCAGGTACGCAGGTGTGTGCAGCCAGCCGTTAATTGCCGGGTCGGCTCCGGCGTGTCTGCTGATGACGTAATTACGTATGCTAATTAGCCGTCCAGCCCGCGCAGCTGTGCGCTGTAGTTCAGCTACTGCACCACGGGGAGCCTCGTTGGCGCCCCCTTCGACGTTGTTTAAGGCCCAACAACATGACATATAATAAATAAACAAAGAAACAAACGGCCCGAAGCACCCGGGAACCTATTTGCTTTGATGATTAAGTGGAAAAAAGTTACTCCGAGGAGTATGATGCTTACCTTATTCAAATAGAATGCCGTTTTGAGGTAACAGGCGGTTACCAACCGCCCGTACAAGCTTGGATTTGCGCTACCACGTGAGTTACTTGGTGTAAGAAGGCAAGAAAAGGATCGAAAACTATCGGGGTCGCTTCCATCGTGGCCAGTATGGTAAAGTACGGGGCAAAAGCAGCGAAAACTGCTGAATTGCCGAGCTGCTGCAGCCCGTCGGCAGGTTTTCCTTACGCTCATGCGCTTTAATTGCGACTTTTACATGGCCAGTTCAGGTACGCAGGTGTGTGCAGCCAGCCGTTAATTGCCGGGTCGGCTCCGGCGTGTCTGCTGATGACGTAATTACGTATGCTAATTAGCCGTCCAGCCCGCGCAGCTGTGCGCTGTAGTTCAGCTACTGCACCACGGGGAGCCTCGTTGGCGCCCCCTTCGACGTTGTTTAAGGCCCAACAACATGACATATAATAAATAAACAAAGAAACAAACGGCCCGAAGCACCCGGGAACCTATTTGCTTTGATGATTAAGTGGAAAAAAGTTACTCCGAGGAGTATGATGCTTACCTTATTCAAATAGAATGGCCGTTTTGAGGTAACAGGCGGTTACCAACCGCCCGTACAAGCTTGGATTTGCGCTACCACGTGAGTTACTTGGTGTAAGAAGGCAAGAAAAGGATCGAAAACTATCGGGTCGCTTCCATCGTGGCCAGTATGGTAAAGTACGGGGCAAAAGCAGCGAAAACTGCTGAATTGCCGAGCTGCTGCAGCCCGTCGGCAGGTTTTCCTTACGCTCATGCGCTTTAATTGCGACTTTTACATGGCCAGTTCAGGTACGCAGGTGTGTGCAGCCAGCCGTTAATTGCCGGGTCGGCTCCGGCGTGTCTGCTGATGACGTAATTACGTATGCTAATTAGCCGTCCAGCCCGCGCAGCTGTGCGCTGTAGTTCAGCTACTGCACCACGGGGAGCCTCGTTGGCGCCCCCTTCGACGTTGTTTAAGGCCCAACAACATGACATATAATAAATAAACAAAGAAACAAACGGCCCGAAGCACCCGGGAACCTATTTGCTTTGATGATTAAGTGGAAAAAAGTTACTCCGAGGAGTATGATGCTTACCTTATTCAAATAGAATGCCGTTTTGAGGTAACAGGCGGTTACCAACCGCCCGTACAAGCTTGGATTTGCGCTACCACGTGAGTTACTTGGTGTAAGAAGGCAAGAAAAGGATCGAAAACTATCGGGGTCGCTTCCATCGTGGCCAGTATGGTAAAGTACGGGGCAAAAGCAGCGAAAACTGCTGAATTGCCGAGCTGCTGCAGCCCGTCGGCAGGTTTTCCTTACGCTCATGCGCTTTAATTGCGACTTTTACATGGCCAGTTCAGGTACGCAGGTGTGTGCAGCCAGCCGTTAATTGCCGGGTCGGCTCCGGCGTGTCTGCTGATGACGTAATTACGTATGCTAATTAGCCGTCCAGCCCGCGCAGCTGTGCGCTGTAGTTCAGCTACTGCACCACGGGGAGCCTCGTTGGCGCCCCCTTCGACGTTGTTTAAGGCCCAACAACATGACATATAATAAATAAACAAAGAAACAAACGGCCCGAAGCACCCGGGAACCTATTTGCTTTGATGATTAAGTGGAAAAAAGTTACTCCGAGGAGTATGATGCTTACCTTATTCAAATAGAATGCCGTTTTGAGGTAACAGGCGGTTACCAACCGCCCGTACAAGCTTGGATTTGCGCTACCACGTGAGTTACTTGGTGTAAGAAGGCAAGAAAAGGATCGAAAACTATCGGGGTCGCTTCCATCGTGGCCAGTATGGTAAAGTACGGGGCAAAAGCAGCGAAAACTGCTGAATTGCCGAGCTGCTGCAGCCCGTCGGCAGGTTTTCCTTACGCTCATGCGCTTTAATTGCGACTTTTACATGGCCAGTTCAGGTACGCAGGTGTGTGCAGCCAGCCGTTAATTGCCGGGTCGGCTCCGGCGTGTCTGCTGATGACGTAATTACGTATGCTAATTAGCCGTCCAGCCCGCGCAGCTGTGCGCTGTAGTTCAGCTACTGCACCACGGGGAGCCTCGTTGGCGCCCCCTTCGACGTTGTTTAAGGCCCAACAACATGACATATAATAAATAAACAAAGAAACAAACGGCCCGAAGCACCCGGGAACCTATTTGCTTTGATGATTAAGTGGAAAAAAGTTACTCCGAGGAGTATGATGCTTACCTTATTCAAATAGAATGCCGTTTTGAGGTAACAGGCGGTTACCAACCGCCCGTACAAGCTTGGATTTGCGCTACCACGTGAGTTACTTGGTGTAAGAAGGCAAGAAAAGGATCGAAAACTATCGGGGTCGCTTCCATCGTGGCCAGTATGGTAAAGTACGGGGCAAAAGCAGCGAAAACTGCTGAATTGCCGAGCTGCTGCAGCCCGTCGGCAGGTTTTCCTTACGCTCATGCGCTTTAATTGCGACTTTTACATGGCCAGTTCAGGTACGCAGGTGTGTGCAGCCAGCCGTTAATTGCCGGGTCGGCTCCGGCGTGTCTGCTGATGACGTAATTACGTATGCTAATTAGCCGTCCAGCCCGCGCAGCTGTGCGCTGTAGTTCAGCTACTGCACCACGGGGAGCCTCGTTGGCGCCCCCTTCGACGTTGTTTAAGGCCCAACAACATGACATATAATAAATAAACAAAGAAACAAACGGCCCGAAGCACCCGGGAACCTATTTGCTTTGATGATTAAGTGGAAAAAAGTTACTCCGAGGAGTATGATGCTTACCTTATTCAAATAGAATGCCGTTTTGAGGTAACAGGCGGTTACCAACCGCCCGTACAAGCTTGGATTTGCGCTACCACGTGAGTTACTTGGTGTAAGAAGGCAAGAAAAGGATCGAAAACTATCGGGGTCGCTTCCATCGTGGCCAGTATGGTAAAGTACGGGGCAAAAGCAGCGAAAACTGCTGAATTGCCGAGCTGCTGCAGCCCGTCGGCAGGTTTTCCTTACGCTCATGCGCTTTAATTGCGACTTTTACATGGCCAGTTCAGGTACGCAGGTGTGTGCAGCCAGCCGTTAATTGCCGGGTCGGCTCCGGCGTGTCTGCTGATGACGTAATTACGTATGCTAATTAGCCGTCCAGCCCGCGCAGCTGTGCGCTGTAGTTCAGCTACTGCACCACGGGGAGCCTCGTTGGCGCCCCCTTCGACGTTGTTTAAGGCCCAACAACATGACATATAATAAATAAACAAAGAAACAAACGGCCCGAAGCACCCGGGAACCTATTTGCTTTGATGATTAAGTGGAAAAAAGTTACTCCGAGGAGTATGATGCTTACCTTATTCAAATAGAATGCCGTTTTGAGGTAACAGGCGGTTACCAACCGCCCGTACAAGCTTGGATTTGCGCTACCACGTGAGTTACTTGGTGTAAGAAGGCAAGAAAAGGATCGAAAACTATCGGGGTCGCTTCCATCGTGGCCAGTATGGTAAAGTACGGGGCAAAAGCAGCGAAAACTGCTGAATTGCCGAGCTGCTGCAGCCCGTCGGCAGGTTTTCCTTACGCTCATGCGCTTTAATTGCGACTTTTACATGGCCAGTTCAGGTACGCAGGTGTGTGCAGCCAGCCGTTAATTGCCGGGTCGGCTCCGGCGTGTCTGCTGATGACGTAATTACGTATGCTAATTAGCCGTCCAGCCCGCGCAGCTGTGCGCTGTAGTTCAGCTACTGCACCACGGGGAGCCTCGTTGGCGCCCCCTTCGACGTTGTTTAAGGCCCAACAACATGACATATAATAAATAAACAAAGAAACAAACGGCCCGAAGCACCCGGGAACCTATTTGCTTTGATGATTAAGTGGAAAAAAGTTACTCCGAGGAGTATGATGCTTACCTTATTCAAATAGAATGCCGTTTTGAGGTAACAGGCGGTTACCAACCGCCCGTACAAGCTTGGATTTGCGCTACCACGTGAGTTACTTGGTGTAAGAAGGCAAGAAAAGGATCGAAAACTATCGGGGTCGCTTCCATCGTGGCCAGTATGGTAAAGTACGGGGCAAAAGCAGCGAAAACTGCTGAATTGCCGAGCTGCTGCAGCCCGTCGGCAGGTTTTCCTTACGCTCATGCGCTTTAATTGCGACTTTTACATGGCCAGTTCAGGTACGCAGGTGTGTGCAGCCAGCCGTTAATTGCCGGGTCGGCTCCGGCGTGTCTGCTGATGACGTAATTACGTATGCTAATTAGCCGTCCAGCCCGCGCAGCTGTGCGCTGTAGTTCAGCTACTGCACCACGGGGAGCCTCGTTGGCGCCCCCTTCGACGTTGTTTAAGGCCCAACAACATGACATATAATAAATAAACAAAGAAACAAACGGCCCGAAGCACCCGGGAACCTATTTGCTTTGATGATTAAGTGGAAAAAAGTTACTCCGAGGAGTATGATGCTTACCTTATTCAAATAGAATGCCGTTTTGAGGTAACAGGCGGTTACCAACCGCCCGTACAAGCTTGGATTTGCGCTACCACGTGAGTTACTTGGTGTAAGAAGGCAAGAAAAGGATCGAAAACTATCGGGGTCGCTTCCATCGTGGCCAGTATGGTAAAGTACGGGGCAAAAGCAGCGAAAACTGCTGAATTGCCGAGCTGCTGCAGCCCGTCGGCAGGTTTTCCTTACGCTCATGCGCTTTAATTGCGACTTTTACATGGCCAGTTCAGGTACGCAGGTGTGTGCAGCCAGCCGTTAATTGCCGGGTCGGCTCCGGCGTGTCTGCTGATGACGTAATTACGTATGCTAATTAGCCGTCCAGCCCGCGCAGCTGTGCGCTGTAGTTCAGCTACTGCACCACGGGGAGCCTCGTTGGCGCCCCCTTCGACGTTGTTTAAGGCCCAACAACATGACATATAATAAATAAACAAAGAAACAAACGGCCCGAAGCACCCGGGAACCTATTTGCTTTGATGATTAAGTGGAAAAAAGTTACTCCGAGGAGTATGATGCTTACCTTATTCAAATAGAATGCCGTTTTGAGGTAACAGGCGGTTACCAACCGCCCGTACAAGCTTGGATTTGCGCTACCACGTGAGTTACTTGGTGTAAGAAGGCAAGAAAAGGATCGAAAACTATCGGGGTCGCTTCCATCGTGGCCAGTATGGTAAAGTACGGGGCAAAAGCAGCGAAAACTGCTGAATTGCCGAGCTGCTGCAGCCCGTCGGCAGGTTTTCCTTACGCTCATGCGCTTTAATTGCGACTTTTACATGGCCAGTTCAGGTACGCAGGTGTGTGCAGCCAGCCGTTAATTGCCGGGTCGGCTCCGGCGTGTCTGCTGATGACGTAATTACGTATGCTAATTAGCCGTCCAGCCCGCGCAGCTGTGCGCTGTAGTTCAGCTACTGCACCACGGGGAGCCTCGTTGGCGCCCCCTTCGACGTTGTTTAAGGCCCAACAACATGACATATAATAAATAAACAAAGAAACAAACGGCCCGAAGCACCCGGGAACCTATTTGCTTTGATGATTAAGTGGAAAAAAGTTACTCCGAGGAGTATGATGCTTACCTTATTCAAATAGAATGCCGTTTTGAGGTAACAGGCGGTTACCAACCGCCCGTACAAGCTTGGATTTGCGCTACCACGTGAGTTACTTGGTGTAAGAAGGCAAGAAAAGGATCGAAAACTATCGGGGTCGCTTCCATCGTGGCCAGTATGGTAAAGTACGGGGCAAAAGCAGCGAAAACTGCTGAATTGCCGAGCTGCTGCAGCCCGTCGGCAGGTTTTCCTTACGCTCATGCGCTTTAATTGCGACTTTTACATGGCCAGTTCAGGTACGCAGGTGTGTGCAGCCAGCCGTTAATTGCCGGGTCGGCTCCGGCGTGTCTGCTGATGACGTAATTACGTATGCTAATTAGCCGTCCAGCCCGCGCAGCTGTGCGCTGTAGTTCAGCTACTGCACCACGGGGAGCCTCGTTGGCGCCCCCTTCGACGTTGTTTAAGGCCCAACAACATGACATATAATAAATAAACAAAGAAACAAACGGCCCGAAGCACCCGGGAACCTATTTGCTTTGATGATTAAGTGGAAAAAAGTTACTCCGAGGAGTATGATGCTTACCTTATTCAAATAGAATGCCGTTTTGAGGTAACAGGCGGTTACCAACCGCCCGTACAAGCTTGGATTTGCGCTACCACGTGAGTTACTTGGTGTAAGAAGGCAAGAAAAGGATCGAAAACTATCGGGGTCGCTTCCATCGTGGCCAGTATGGTAAAGTACGGGGCAAAAGCAGCGAAAACTGCTGAATTGCCGAGCTGCTGCAGCCCGTCGGCAGGTTTTCCTTACGCTCATGCGCTTTAATTGCGACTTTTACATGGCCAGTTCAGGTACGCAGGTGTGTGCAGCCAGCCGTTAATTGCCGGGTCGGCTCCGGCGTGTCTGCTGATGACGTAATTACGTATGCTAATTAGCCGTCCAGCCCGCGCAGCTGTGCGCTGTAGTTCAGCTACTGCACCACGGGGAGCCTCGTTGGCGCCCCCTTCGACGTTGTTTAAGGCCCAACAACATGACATATAATAAATAAACAAAGAAACAAACGGCCCGAAGCACCCGGGAACCTATTTGCTTTGATGATTAAGTGGAAAAAAGTTACTCCGAGGAGTATGATGCTTACCTTATTCAAATAGAATGCCGTTTTGAGGTAACAGGCGGTTACCAACCGCCCGTACAAGCTTGGATTTGCGCTACCACGTGAGTTACTTGGTGTAAGAAGGCAAGAAAAGGATCGAAAACTATCGGGGTCGCTTCCATCGTGGCCAGTATGGTAAAGTACGGGGCAAAAGCAGCGAAAACTGCTGAATTGCCGAGCTGCTGCAGCCCGTCGGCAGGTTTTCCTTACGCTCATGCGCTTTAATTGCGACTTTTACATGGCCAGTTCAGGTACGCAGGTGTGTGCAGCCAGCCGTTAATTGCCGGGTCGGCTCCGGCGTGTCTGCTGATGACGTAATTACGTATGCTAATTAGCCGTCCAGCCCGCGCAGCTGTGCGCTGTAGTTCAGCTACTGCACCACGGGGAGCCTCGTTGGCGCCCCCTTCGACGTTGTTTAAGGCCCAACAACATGACATATAATAAATAAACAAAGAAACAAACGGCCCGAAGCACCCGGGAACCTATTTGCTTTGATGATTAAGTGGAAAAAAGTTACTCCGAGGAGTATGATGCTTACCTTATTCAAATAGAATGCCGTTTTGAGGTAACAGGCGGTTACCAACCGCCCGTACAAGCTTGGATTTGCGCTACCACGTGAGTTACTTGGTGTAAGAAGGCAAGAAAAGGATCGAAAACTATCGGGGTCGCTTCCATCGTGGCCAGTATGGTAAAGTACGGGGCAAAAGCAGCGAAAACTGCTGAATTGCCGAGCTGCTGCAGCCCGTCGGCAGGTTTTCCTTACGCTCATGCGCTTTAATTGCGACTTTTACATGGCCAGTTCAGGTACGCAGGTGTGTGCAGCCAGCCGTTAATTGCCGGGTCGGCTCCGGCGTGTCTGCTGATGACGTAATTACGTATGCTAATTAGCCGTCCAGCCCGCGCAGCTGTGCGCTGTAGTTCAGCTACTGCACCACGGGGAGCCTCGTTGGCGCCCCCTTCGACGTTGTTTAAGGCCCAACAACATGACATATAATAAATAAACAAAGAAACAAACGGCCCGAAGCACCCGGGAACCTATTTGCTTTGATGATTAAGTGGAAAAAAGTTACTCCGAGGAGTATGATGCTTACCTTATTCAAATAGAATGCCGTTTTGAGGTAACAGGCGGTTACCAACCGCCCGTACAAGCTTGGATTTGCGCTACCACGTGAGTTACTTGGTGTAAGAAGGCAAGAAAAGGATCGAAAACTATCGGGGTCGCTTCCATCGTGGCCAGTATGGTAAAGTACGGGGCAAAAGCAGCGAAAACTGCTGAATTGCCGAGCTGCTGCAGCCCGTCGGCAGGTTTTCCTTACGCTCATGCGCTTTAATTGCGACTTTTACATGGCCAGTTCAGGTACGCAGGTGTGTGCAGCCAGCCGTTAATTGCCGGGTCGGCTCCGGCGTGTCTGCTGATGACGTAATTACGTATGCTAATTAGCCGTCCAGCCCGCGCAGCTGTGCGCTGTAGTTCAGCTACTGCACCACGGGGAGCCTCGTTGGCGCCCCCTTCGACGTTGTTTAAGGCCCAACAACATGACATATAATAAATAAACAAAGAAACAAACGGCCCGAAGCACCCGGGAACCTATTTGCTTTGATGATTAAGTGGAAAAAAGTTACTCCGAGGAGTATGATGCTTACCTTATTCAAATAGAATGCCGTTTTGAGGTAATAGGCGGTTACCAACCGCCCGTACAAGCTTGGATTTGCGCTACCACGTGAGTTACTTGGTGTAAGAAGGCAAGAAAAGGATCGAAAACTATCGGGGTCGCTTCCATCGTGGCCAGTATGGTAAAGTACGGGGCAAAAGCAGCGAAAACTGCTGAATTGCCGAGCTGCTGCAGCCCGTCGGCAGGTTTTCCTTACGCTCATGCGCTTTAATTGCGACTTTTACATGGCCAGTTCAGGTACGCAGGTGTGTGCAGCCAGCCGTTAATTGCCGGGTCGGCTCCGGCGTGTCTGCTGATGACGTAATTACGTATGCTAATTAGCCGTCCAGCCCGCGCAGCTGTGCGCTGTAGTTCAGCTACTGCACCACGGGGAGCCTCGTTGGCGCCCCCTTCGACGTTGTTTAAGGCCCAACAACATGACATATAATAAATAAACAAAGAAACAAACGGCCCGAAGCACCCGGGAACCTATTTGCTTTGATGATTAAGTGGAAAAAAGTTACTCCGAGGAGTATGATGCTTACCTTATTCAAATAGAATGCCGTTTTGAGGTAACAGGCGGTTACCAACCGCCCGTACAAGCTTGGATTTGCGCTACCACGTGAGTTACTTGGTGTAAGAAGGCAAGAAAAGGATCGAAAACTATCGGGGTCGCTTCCATCGTGGCCAGTATGGTAAAGTACGGGGCAAAAGCAGCGAAAACTGCTGAATTGCCGAGCTGCTGCAGCCCGTCGGCAGGTTTTCCTTACGCTCATGCGCTTTAATTGCGACTTTTACATGGCCAGTTCAGGTACGCAGGTGTGTGCAGCCAGCCGTTAATTGCCGGGTCGGCTCCGGCGTGTCTGCTGATGACGTAATTACGTATGCTAATTAGCCGTCCAGCCCGCGCAGCTGTGCGCTGTAGTTCAGCTACTGCACCACGGGGAGCCTCGTTGGCGCCCCCTTCGACGTTGTTTAAGGCCCAACAACATGACATATAATAAATAAACAAAGAAACAAACGGCCCGAAGCACCCGGGAACCTATTTGCTTTGATGATTAAGTGGAAAAAAGTTACTCCGAGGAGTATGATGCTTACCTTATTCAAATAGAATGCCGTTTTGAGGTAACAGGCGGTTACCAACCGCCCGTACAAGCTTGGATTTGCGCTACCACGTGAGTTACTTGGTGTAAGAAGGCAAGAAAAGGATCGAAAACTATCGGGGTCGCTTCCATCGTGGCCAGTATGGTAAAGTACGGGGCAAAAGCAGCGAAAACTGCTGAATTGCCGAGCTGCTGCAGCCCGTCGGCAGGTTTTCCTTACGCTCATGCGCTTTAATTGCGACTTTTACATGGCCAGTTCAGGTACGCAGGTGTGTGCAGCCAGCCGTTAATTGCCGGGTCGGCTCCGGCGTGTCTGCTGATGACGTAATTACGTATGCTAATTAGCCGTCCAGCCCGCGCAGCTGTGCGCTGTAGTTCAGCTACTGCACCACGGGGAGCCTCGTTGGCGCCCCCTTCGACGTTGTTTAAGGCCCAACAACATGACATATAATAAATAAACAAAGAAACAAACGGCCCGAAGCACCCGGGAACCTATTTGCTTTGATGATTAAGTGGAAAAAAGTTACTCCGAGGAGTATGATGCTTACCTTATTCAAATAGAATGCCGTTTTGAGGTAACAGGCGGTTACCAACCGCCCGTACAAGCTTGGATTTGCGCTACCACGTGAGTTACTTGGTGTAAGAAGGCAAGAAAAGGATCGAAAACTATCGGGGTCGCTTCCATCGTGGCCAGTATGGTAAAGTACGGGGCAAAAGCAGCGAAAACTGCTGAATTGCCGAGCTGCTGCAGCCCGTCGGCAGGTTTTCCTTACGCTCATGCGCTTTAATTGCGACTTTTACATGGCCAGTTCAGGTACGCAGGTGTGTGCAGCCAGCCGTTAATTGCCGGGTCGGCTCCGGCGTGTCTGCTGATGACGTAATTACGTATGCTAATTAGCCGTCCAGCCCGCGCAGCTGTGCGCTGTAGTTCAGCTACTGCACCACGGGGAGCCTCGTTGGCGCCCCCTTCGACGTTGTTTAAGGCCCAACAACATGACATATAATAAATAAACAAAGAAACAAACGGCCCGAAGCACCCGGGAACCTATTTGCTTTGATGATTAAGTGGAAAAAAGTTACTCCGAGGAGTATGATGCTTACCTTATTCAAATAGAATGCCGTTTTGAGGTAACAGGCGGTTACCAACCGCCCGTACAAGCTTGGATTTGCGCTACCACGTGAGTTACTTGGTGTAAGAAGGCAAGAAAAGGATCGAAAACTATCGGGGTCGCTTCCATCGTGGCCAGTATGGTAAAGTACGGGGCAAAAGCAGCGAAAACTGCTGAATTGCCGAGCTGCTGCAGCCCGTCGGCAGGTTTTCCTTACGCTCATGCGCTTTAATTGCGACTTTTACATGGCCAGTTCAGGTACGCAGGTGTGTGCAGCCAGCCGTTAATTGCCGGGTCGGCTCCGGCGTGTCTGCTGATGACGTAATTACGTATGCTAATTAGCCGTCCAGCCCGCGCAGCTGTGCGCTGTAGTTCAGCTACTGCACCACGGGGAGCCTCGTTGGCGCCCCCTTCGACGTTGTTTAAGGCCCAACAACATGACATATAATAAATAAACAAAGAAACAAACGGCCCGAAGCACCCGGGAACCTATTTGCTTTGATGATTAAGTGGAAAAAAGTTACTCCGAGGAGTATGATGCTTACCTTATTCAAATAGAATGCCGTTTTGAGGTAACAGGCGGTTACCAACCGCCCGTACAAGCTTGGATTTGCGCTACCACGTGAGTTACTTGGTGTAAGAAGGCAAGAAAAGGATCGAAAACTATCGGGGTCGCTTCCATCGTGGCCAGTATGGTAAAGTACGGGGCAAAAGCAGCGAAAACTGCTGAATTGCCGAGCTGCTGCAGCCCGTCGGCAGGTTTTCCTTACGCTCATGCGCTTTAATTGCGACTTTTACATGGCCAGTTCAGGTACGCAGGTGTGTGCAGCCAGCCGTTAATTGCCGGGTCGGCTCCGGCGTGTCTGCTGATGACGTAATTACGTATGCTAATTAGCCGTCCAGCCCGCGCAGCTGTGCGCTGTAGTTCAGCTACTGCACCACGGGGAGCCTCGTTGGCGCCCCCTTCGACGTTGTTTAAGGCCCAACAACATGACATATAATAAATAAACAAAGAAACAAACGGCCCGAAGCACCCGGGAACCTATTTGCTTTGATGATTAAGTGGAAAAAAGTTACTCCGAGGAGTATGATGCTTACCTTATTCAAATAGAATGCCGTTTTGAGGTAACAGGCGGTTACCAACCGCCCGTACAAGCTTGGATTTGCGCTACCACGTGAGTTACTTGGTGTAAGAAGGCAAGAAAAGGATCGAAAACTATCGGGGTCGCTTCCATCGTGGCCAGTATGGTAAAGTACGGGGCAAAAGCAGCGAAAACTGCTGAATTGCCGAGCTGCTGCAGCCCGTCGGCAGGTTTTCCTTACGCTCATGCGCTTTAATTGCGACTTTTACATGGCCAGTTCAGGTACGCAGGTGTGTGCAGCCAGCCGTTAATTGCCGGGTCGGCTCCGGCGTGTCTGCTGATGACGTAATTACGTATGCTAATTAGCCGTCCAGCCCGCGCAGCTGTGCGCTGTAGTTCAGCTACTGCACCACGGGGAGCCTCGTTGGCGCCCCCTTCGACGTTGTTTAAGGCCCAACAACATGACATATAATAAATAAACAAAGAAACAAACGGCCCGAAGCACCCGGGAACCTATTTGCTTTGATGATTAAGTGGAAAAAAGTTACTCCGAGGAGTATGATGCTTACCTTATTCAAATAGAATGCCGTTTTGAGGTAACAGGCGGTTACCAACCGCCCGTACAAGCTTGGATTTGCGCTACCACGTGAGTTACTTGGTGTAAGAAGGCAAGAAAAGGATCGAAAACTATCGGGGTCGCTTCCATCGTGGCCAGTATGGTAAAGTACGGGGCAAAAGCAGCGAAAACTGCTGAATTGCCGAGCTGCTGCAGCCCGTCGGCAGGTTTTCCTTACGCTCATGCGCTTTAATTGCGACTTTTACATGGCCAGTTCAGGTACGCAGGTGTGTGCAGCCAGCCGTTAATTGCCGGGTCGGCTCCGGCGTGTCTGCTGATGACGTAATTACGTATGCTAATTAGCCGTCCAGCCCGCGCAGCTGTGCGCTGTAGTTCAGCTACTGCACCACGGGGAGCCTCGTTGGCGCCCCCTTCGACGTTGTTTAAGGCCCAACAACATGACATATAATAAATAAACAAAGAAACAAACGGCCCGAAGCACCCGGGAACCTATTTGCTTTGATGATTAAGTGGAAAAAAGTTACTCCGAGGAGTATGATGCTTACCTTATTCAAATAGAATGCCGTTTTGAGGTAACAGGCGGTTACCAACCGCCCGTACAAGCTTGGATTTGCGCTACCACGTGAGTTACTTGGTGTAAGAAGGCAAGAAAAGGATCGAAAACTATCGGGGTCGCTTCCATCGTGGCCAGTATGGTAAAGTACGGGGCAAAAGCAGCGAAAACTGCTGAATTGCCGAGCTGCTGCAGCCCGTCGGCAGGTTTTCCTTACGCTCATGCGCTTTAATTGCGACTTTTACATGGCCAGTTCAGGTACGCAGGTGTGTGCAGCCAGCCGTTAATTGCCGGGTCGGCTCCGGCGTGTCTGCTGATGACGTAATTACGTATGCTAATTAGCCGTCCAGCCCGCGCAGCTGTGCGCTGTAGTTCAGCTACTGCACCACGGGGAGCCTCGTTGGCGCCCCCTTCGACGTTGTTTAAGGCCCAACAACATGACATATAATAAATAAACAAAGAAACAAACGGCCCGAAGCACCCGGGAACCTATTTGCTTTGATGATTAAGTGGAAAAAAGTTACTCCGAGGAGTATGATGCTTACCTTATTCAAATAGAATGCCGTTTTGAGGTAACAGGCGGTTACCAACCGCCCGTACAAGCTTGGATTTGCGCTACCACGTGAGTTACTTGGTGTAAGAAGGCAAGAAAAGGATCGAAAACTATCGGGGTCGCTTCCATCGTGGCCAGTATGGTAAAGTACGGGGCAAAAGCAGCGAAAACTGCTGAATTGCCGAGCTGCTGCAGCCCGTCGGCAGGTTTTCCTTACGCTCATGCGCTTTAATTGCGACTTTTACATGGCCAGTTCAGGTACGCAGGTGTGTGCAGCCAGCCGTTAAT
>NW_027649084.1:0-14746 GCF_965637545.1 Phallusia mammillata
GAACTAGATGTAAATCCGTTGGTTAAACTTTAAATGACAAATTCTGTTTCCAAAAAAGCATTATTTTAGTGCAAATTAACGAAAACGGATACTCTTTGCTGAAAACATTCCTAAAGCTGTTATGCACAACCATAAAAACCTTGCAAACGCTCC
The DNA here is from genome assembly GCF_965637545.1 of Phallusia mammillata. Classification (NCBI taxonomy): domain Eukaryota; kingdom Metazoa; phylum Chordata; class Ascidiacea; order Phlebobranchia; family Ascidiidae; genus Phallusia; species Phallusia mammillata. The sequence goes on from NW_027649084.1 coordinate 154, forward strand.
GTGATTCTAATTTTACAGTGGTTTATACTAGGGAGTCGAACCGCTTGTCATACGGGTTCAGGTTCGGTTCGGGTTCATTCGTTTTTGTTTTCAAGGGTTCGGGTTCAGTTCAGGTTGCAAATTATCGGGTACGAACCGGTTTGCGGTTTTTAAACCGGTTCGAATTTTTATTCATTTTAATTTAATTCTACCCATCATCTACCTGGCCTTATCAAAATCCAAAAGAATTTTGCAGGTGCAATGTTAGTTTTGACACGCCCTATAAGTGTTATCTCGCGTATTCTTCAGTGCGCTGTTTTCAATAAAAATCATAAAATTTAAAATAGACTGCAGTTTTTACTGGTTCGGTTTCGGTTCGGGTCCAACGCCAAACAACTTCGGTTCGGGTTTTCAGAAAAGCGTAATTAGCGGTTCGGGTTTAATGAAATTAACCGCTCAAACTGGTTCGCGAGTTCGGGTTCAGTTCCGGTTCGACTCCCTGGTTTATACATTAGTTAAACCAAAACTGACTTATTGATTGTAGTAAATACATTTTATTGCATGAGTTCAAACAATCTCACTATTTGTCTTTGTGCATTGTTGGTGACAATAGCAATTGTTGAAACGTATATATCATGGAATGCATTCACAAAACAAGCTCTCTGACAGTTATATATGTTTGGAATGCGCCCTAATTGTGTATATGTAAAGATTGTTATTTCAATATGTTTTATTTGTGTGGCAGCTCTTTTACATCTGTCTTACCTTGGGCAAATTGCAACCACACCTGGGCAAACTCAAAATGTGCTGATGCGATTTCAATGGCAGCTCACAACGGCAGTTGGAATTCTACCATGGAATCACCAGCGCAGCAGTTTTTCGAGTAATTGTGATAAAAATTTCAATCAGATTTTTCATACTAAGTACAAAATCAGCTTTTGTTAAAAATAAACAAACCATTAATTAAATCGCGAGAACTGATAAGATATTTCTATTCTAAAACAAAAACAATACTTACTTTCAAAGATATCATGTTTTGGGAATCAACAATTCACCTGGAATTGAGACTTTGGGTTCTCCACAGTTAAAAATTGTCATTTGTCTTTTCATTGTGTACTTTATTCTCTATTTCTGCCTATGGAAAGGGGTCAAGTCATCAGGAAAAGTACGTTCAGACAAAACGGCACTATTGCTTTGTTGTTTTCCTACAGCAAAGTTTGCACGTTGTTTAAGCTACAATGTCTTTTATCAATGCAGTTGGTGACAAGGTATTGTGGCTCACCTAATATGTTGTTTATGTTTTTTTCATGAGGTGTTCAATTGCCCAATGTTAAATAATACGCCTAAAGTTATAACAAACGTGCTAATTTCTAAAAGTTATTTTTTTAAATTATTTGTCATAACGTTTAGGCTGTTTGGGTGACCGCTACATTGCCTTACGTCGTTTTATTCATTCTACTTATTCGTGGTGCGATGCTGCCCGGTGCTGGGAAGGGAATTGCGTTTTATTTAAAACCAAAATGGGTTCTTCTAGCAGATCCGCTTGTGTGGTTGGAAGCAGCAGCTCAGGTAACAAAAACTTCACATGCCACGTTAAGCTTATAATAAAAAACGAACGAATGTTGTCTTTTCTCGTTCGCGTTTTAAACCGACAAAGATCCCCAAAACGAATATCAAATAGAAATGTTTTGTATGTTTGTTGAACTTTATCTATTTTAAGTCAGGGCTTCAGCTTCCACACTTTCGGAAGTAGCATGTAGGGGCAACGCATTTTAATCATACACCACAAGAGTAGGTCTGTAGCCAAAAAGCTTTTGATTACCAAAAAAATTAACCCCAAATTGAGACAAGACGTTGTGTATAATCTCCATTAATTAACAATTCGATCGTAAATACACAAAGTCTGTAATATTTTGGCAACATCCAAAACAAAGTCGCGTTTGTCAGACTGTAATAGTTAACTTAACTAAAAGAATTTCGTTATTTTTGTAGGTATTCTTTTCACTTGGACCAGGATTTGGGACACTTATTGCGTTATCCAGTTACAACAATTTCAACAATAACTGTCACAAGTAATTATTGCTTTCGAAATAGCAAAACACCAGTCACTTAAACCTTTGCAAGATTAACACAATTTAAGAACCTCCCTTGAACTGCAAAATAAACTTAATTTTCAAATCAATTGCCTGATTAAAACATAGTCTATCTAATTGGCACTATACCAGAATGTAAACAGGTGTAACTGATGTGGCCTTCATATCATTGAGCCGTTATTTTTACATTTAACTTATGAACAGATCCGTATGTATAGCGTACCAGAATGTATTTATTTTACGACAAACTTTCTTTTAGGGATGCTCTCATTGCAAGCACCATCAACTGCTTGACAAGCTTCATGGCTGGATTCGTGGTGTTTTCGGTCATGGGATATATGGCGCATATTCTGCACAAAGAAAACATCGAAGACGTTACTACCCCAGGTACTGTTCATACGCTTCAACAAATGTTGTTCAAATTAAGCACTCTTAGGCTATACAGCTTCTTTGAAGTACTTTAATAAAAAACATTGTGATAATATTTTAGGTCTTGGATTATTGTTTGTTGTTTATGGACAAGCACTGACAACGTTCGACGGTTCGGTTTTCTTTTCAATTATCTTCTTTCTAATGATTATTACCCTTGGCCTCGACAGCGCTGTAAGTATCATGTTGTGTTGTAAAAATTGGTTTGGCAACTTGGGCGGAAAAATTATTCTTAAAAACAGCTCGTCACAAAAGTCATAAATTCCGCCTACGTTCAAGTTTCTAGCTTAGGAAGAGAAAAATTAGACTTACAATTTGCCAATAAAATGTTAGGTCCGCTTGATGAAAACATCGTTTGGCTTGTAATGTAGGCCCTGCCTGGAATATACATGCAATTAGTTGTAAGTTAATAAGCCTAACTTAAGATAGTCACCTAAAATCTAACTGAACTGATTTTTATGATTAATTAGTTATTTGCGTTCATGTTTGAAATCTATTTCATTAGAGCCTAATCCAATACTTGTTTGAAGTTTGGTGGATTCGAAGCAATTATCACTGGACTTGGAGATGAATTTCCACGTCTGGTTGGGCAAAATCGAAAGTTGTTTGTGGCCGTGTTGATCTCTATTGTTTTCCTTGCATCGTTGTCAACCACCACAAACGGTGGAACATACGTCATTACCTTGCTAGAGATGTACGGTACAGGAGCTGCTATGATGGTTGTGGTTCTCTGTGAGGCGGTTGCAGTCAGCTGGTTTTACGGTACGCTATAGAAATCGTAGCATAGTTTTTACTTTAAAGTGGGGTGTTTCCGAATGCATGAAATTAGGTCTTTGTAAACATTAAAGTTTTGTACATAGGCGTTGAGAGGTTTGCTGAAGATATCAAGACAATGACGGGTCACAAACCCAATTTGTATTGGAAGATTTGCTGGAAGTACATCAGCCCCTTGTTTCTAATGGTAGATTTTTTTGAAATTTGTTTTTTTATTATGCATTGCAAACGGTTAATGTACATAAAAGTCCTTTTCGTCCTTTCGAAGCAAAACTTTTAATATTTTATGTTTCAGTTGATGATCATCATGAGCATTATTTTTACTGCTAATCTCGAATACGGATCTTACGTCTTTCCTGATTGGACAACGGTTTTTGGTTGGATGATTTCAATGTCTTCTATATTGCTAATACCGGCGTTTGCACTTTACATGTTTAGCCAGCAATCCGGATCACCAAAACAGGTAATAAATGAACGTACAGCGAATTTGTAAGACCTAAGTGACACACTAGGCCAGTGCTTGTCAACCTTTTTTGAAATGGTAATTAACCCTTATAACGTTTACTAAAAAGTTGTAGACCTCCCACAACCGGAACTTGTTAATAACATTTTACTTGAGATACAGTTGTAGGCTACCATGTATTGTACACTCCAGTAAGTCTGCTTTTAAACACAAACCTGGCTGTTGAGATATACTTGGTCATAGCATAGGTGTGTTGTATCTGGTACACCCCAGTACACTCCATCAATAGGGTACACCCTTTAAAAATTATGGTACATTCTGGGGTGTACGATACACCCAAAGCACTACACTGGGCTATGTGATATTTTAGCACTGGTGTACAGTTACTGTTAAATACCGTCTTATTGGCTACAGCTGTTAGGTTTCGGTCTACGTTTTCGGTCTTTTGGTGTACAATCTTTTTTTCTTGACAAATGTTACAATTTCCACTTTTTCGTTGTCTAGAGATGCCTTGCGATTGCATGGGTCCCAGCAAAACGACAAAGAAATGCTAGAGAAGATGCTCCTTTCACAACTGGTTCAGTTTGATGATGTTTGTAGTGTTTCCGAACGAAATAACGCAATAAACACTATTCAAAATACGAAACAAAACACCGCAATTTCTATGAAGATGTTTCAGTATGGACATCCATGCTCCTAAATGTGCTTTTTTGCATTTTATGTGACGTTTTTTTCCTCGACAATGTCGGCCTGTGCCTCAAGTTGGTTCCTTTGTAAGGTATAGAGTTGCAAAAGCAAAGTTTTTGTTGTAAAGATCTAAATAGTCTACCGCTGTTATAACTCATTTCCTTCTGACCGCAGAAAAAAAATTAATAACATGCTAGAACAAATAACCTTACTTTGTTTCGTTCGTGTAAAAAATACGCTGCCTTTACCATAGAAGGTGGGCTTTCTCTCTGTGTGTTGTACAGTCAAATTTGATTGCGTTTTCCAATCGCTATTTTGTTTCTGTTTCAACGTCTAAACAAGTCAGTTAGCAGGATTATGATTTTAAATACCCAAGGCCAGAGGTACTCACAGTTTTTCAGCATGCAAAGTAACCTACAGTATAAATTAAGTCAATACGATTAACTCATTACCAAACATATGAAAGAGTATTTTATTGTTTACGACGCAATGAAAACGCCAAATTTGTGCAATTTATGGGAAAATTCACCAAATTGAACCCTAATATGTCTACAGACATAGCCTACATATTCAGTTAACAATGATAGCTTTGCGGTTAGGCAATAGCACCCTTGCGATCAACTGCAACACCCCTATCCAATCTGACAGGAACAAAATAGCCCACTTGACCAGTCAACATAATAATGTCGTTTTACAGTCATTTATAACTTGGAACTAACGTTTGTGGGGTATATCTTGTGAAGCGGTCATCATGTAATTGTGTCAAATGTTTACATTAACTTTTGCATTTTGTGTGAAAAAGCATTTCTTAGAACAGTGGTTCTCAAACTTTTTTTGACCGCGACCCAAATCTGAGTTATATGAACATCTCACGACCGAAGCCTCAAACATCAAAAAATGTATTTTTTCTGATATGCATGAAAAAAGACGCAGACAGCCAGTTGTAATGATTAATTAGAAACAAATGATTGATTTATTGTAGCGTGTTTCATTAAATTGAAAGTTTTCTTTCATAAATCTTCAATGCACGGCTCTATTTTTAATTCAAGAGACCACTTGATATTTATATTCAGTAAAAGGTCTGTGATTCGACTTTTAACTGTCCTGTTCCACAACGAAACGGTCTGCAATTTCGAGGCCATGCACGTCGTCGCCGCATAGCATGTCAAAATGGCTGCAGGCTTAACGAGGTCGATTTGTTCGACAACACTGCATAACACAACACACATCGTGGCTTTGCAGCACCATGATCGTTGATAGAAGTGAATCCCAAATCTAAACATGTTTCCTTGTACGAATACTTGTCCTATTATTTCCCGTGCTACGACGTTACAATCGCCATTTGCCTAACAGTAAAGTTGGAAGCCTATTGTCGTCTGCATGTGGTAATGATTGGTTCATTTTACTGTACAACGAGGTCGAGTGAGTGGACTTTACTACTGCATTAAGTAAATTTGTTTGTGTTTACTTAATGCAGTAATGGTTCGTTCAGAACAGAATCACAATAGCGCGACCGATTTTTTGACCCTGCGCGACCCATGTTTGGGTCGCGACCCATACTTTGAGAACCACTGTCTTAGAACGACGTAAAATGGATTTAAACACGTTACAATAAGTTTTAAAGATATAACATTCTTGTTCGCTCAACAGCTAGGAAATAGTGAGTCAATTTCTTTTATTAGGCTACATGTTCTGTACAAACATACGGTGTTTTTCATTATTGCACATACTTCCTCATTTTTATACTGTTGTTTCTGGTACAACTTGATGTAGAACACAGCCTGTAGGTACCTGAGAAAGCATGATAGCTCTGTTAAAGGGCGCTATGACTTTATAATATTGCACATTGACACAAAAGAAATTCTATAAACCGAAAAGAAAAAGGTTTCCTCTGAAACAAACAATTCGTCTTCCCACAAATAACATGTCTTCGTCTTATTTCGCCAGTCCAGTCCGATCCAGTATGTTCTTGTTTATTCAATCTCAAAATGAAGAAAACAGCAAAATGTAACGAACACCCCTCTTCATGCATAAAACACGCACAATTCAACTAAGCGCAAGACATAGCTGTCTTCGTATCTTTTACTAAATATGTTTATTATCTGCCCCGCAACAAACAATACAAGTTTAACTGCATTTCCTATTTGGGATGAACAGGTTCCTGAAGCAAACATACTGTGTTTATTCGGTTGTGAGGCCCGGCTTTCCTACAGTTTGTACGTCAGCTTTTTCGGTTGTGAGGCCCGGCTTTTCCTACAGTTTGTACGTCGGCTTACAATCGAGTAAAAACGGTATTGTATATTAATTGTAAGAACATAAAACAGTGGTTCTTTTTCGGGGCCCTTACTCTTTTTTTCATGCGCCAATAACGGCGAAATCCGTGTGCGTCAATACCCTGTCAAATCTATAACCACCATTCGTAGCTTTTAAAACATTTCAAAAGTTTTCTGAACTTGCGACGCACCAGCAAATGAAAGTTAATGAGGAAACTTATTATTAGAGTTGTGTTCATTAACACAACAAAAAGCCACGAAATGGAACTATTCTGCGACCCCCTTGGAAAATTTAAACGACGCACCAGGGCGTCGCGACGCACAGTTTAAGAACTACTGGTGTAGGCCATTGCATCACTAAGGCTAGATCCACACAGGATTTCTTAGCGTACGCCCAAGAGCTGCCCCGCTGGCGCAGTGACGTCCACACAGACATAAATTTGAGCTCGCGCGCTGGCGCTCCGGCTCACACAGCCGCATTTTCACTGGGAACTCTTTTACATGTGCTTTTCACATGGTTAATGTTTGGCTGTACCATATCGGTTAATATAGATAAAGGTTATTCTTTCTATCCTTATGATTTGAATTTAGTTCTGTCTGGTAGGCTATACTTATAACAGTGATTAAGGAAGTTTCCTTTGGCAAAATCAACATGTGTTTTGCTGCCAATAAACATAGTTCAAAAATGCTCCAATTTGTTTTATTTGCAAGAGTTATAAACCATGACATCATGAAATAAGCAAACTTGGTAGTTCCAAATAAATGTGTTGCAAAAAGGTTAAATGCAGTTTTAACAAAACCAAACTTGCTAAAAAGTTAATTCACCTAAACATAAACCACACAAACATGTTGAACTAAAAACAATTATATAATCAGTCTTCTTCTGCTTCGTAAACCATTTACAATATTTCTTTCCATCAAATCTTTCTAGGGAAAAGGCCAGTGTGGCACCATCTGATCAGTTGTATCTGAAAACAAACAGATGAGTAAACATTTGTGTATCTGTTTGTAAATGTGTATATTGGCAGAAATTATACTTTTACAATTAAAAAATACCTTCATATGCAGTGTTTCCAAGATAGGTAACACAATGTTTTACAGCATCAGCCAGTTTTTAGAGCAGGGGTAGGCAACATACGGCCCGCGGGCCGGATCCGGCCCGCGACGGGATTTTGAGCGGCCCGCGGACAGTTTCCGGTCTTACATAATAATGTGGCCCGCGGCCACAGTCTGCCGCAATCCCCCATTACTTGCTTACTACGTCAAATTACAGTTGTAACGCACAGTAACGCTCCCCAATAGCAAAAAAATTCCCGCCGTTGTTACCATTGCACCATACGTCCATTGTTACGATATAACTACCAACCTTGTGTGTGTCCTACTTTAACGGTTTTCTTTGTTTCCACACGTATAGCCTAGTTCAGGGGTGGGGAACCTGCGGCCTAAAGGCCACATGCGGCTATTTAGGGCACTAAGTGCGGCCTTCGATGGCAAAATACATTTATAAGATGTTGATATAACCGACTGCACCAGGCGCTGAAAAAAATAGACAGAAACGTATTTTTGACTTTATTGCAGATTATTTTTTGATTAGTTCCAGGGCAGCGGTTTTCAAACAAGACCCATGTGGTCCCATAGTGGTACATAAAGCGATTTCCATAGTTAGGACTACCAAAAACTCCAGGTTCAGCAATTTCTAGGTTAAATAAATCCTGAATGTTGTAGTGAAGATGAAAATGTAGTGAGGAATTTTAATTAGCTGGGACCGTAAGTCCTACAAACTACGAGGAAATAGCAAAACGACCATTCTGTAAGTCAAAAAGTTTGAACATCACTGCCCTTGGCCTGGGAAACAGTCTATGCGGCCTACACGAGTGTCGATAAATCGTTTGGTAGCCTTTATAAACAAAAAGGTTCCCCACCCCTGGTTTAGGTGGTCAAAAATCCGTTTTAAATCACTGGATAAATACGCGATTAATGTATCGATTCAGGAATCCGGCCCGCCAAGTACTTCATTTTCCCATATCAGGCCCGCCGACTGGAGAAGTTGCCCGCCCCTGTTTTAGAGTGATGACCTAGCCTGAACCTCTTTTTTACTGGAGTTTCATGCTTTCCTGTTAAAAGTATTTTGTAAAGTTTTTAGAAATAAAAGAAACCAATGTTTGCTATCCTTTTTCCGTTTATATTTTTTAAACTCCTAAATACAACCTTGGCTGTGTTTACATTTTTACCTGCACATATGCAAGGCAATGTCAGTTTTAAAATTATATTCCTACAAGTTTCCAAAATGCATAACCAAACTTACCACATATATTACCTTTCAAAATCATTTTTAACCATGTCTTGCGGGTAGGCTTGAACACATACAACATAATTTAACAATTCCTGATTGCTGTAAATTGACAAAACCATGCTGAATAGTGGATAAGTCTTATTTTGCTGAACTGTAAGGCTACTTCAGAACTAGGAAATGGTTTCGTGGGAGCACCAAAACGAATACGAACTAGAGGAGCGGGATACGAAAAACTCATTAAACACGAACAAAGGCTATCAGGAAAGTTAACGGGTGCGTGCCCCCACAAGCAACTGTGCACAATTGATGTGCGATGGTTGATGTTCAAGTGCCTGCCATCATTGCAATAGAGGACATTCAAATTGGTATTTCGGTTTTCTTGACTTAAAAAAATAGAACTATATATATATTTCCTGCCCTAAAATCACTATACATTACACACATGATATACATTTCGCCCAGCAAGTAAAGTTCCTGAACATCAGAAGTTCACAATTCAAAACTGCGCTGGCTTGCCGGCGTGAGCTGAATCAAATTTATTTAGCCAGCGCTCGCGCGCTCGGCAAAACGCGAGCGTGGTTTCAAGCTCCACGCCACCTTGTAGGCGAAATCTCACGCTTTGCAGCCGAGTCGAAAGCGTACGCTCGCAACAGGGCTTACGGCAAGAATTTGCACAATGTGCGCCAAAATGTGCAGGTCGAAATGTGCGCACATTTCGACCTGCACATTTTCGAGCACATTGTGCAAAAAACGCTCGCATGCCCGTCTCTACGCTCGCGCGCCGGCGTTTTACGCTGGCTATAAAAGAACAAACCAACTATGCGCCGGCGCGCGAGCGTGTGTGTGGATCTAGCCTAAGGTATCGTGACATCATATTTCCACATCTAGTTGGGGACTTGTGACGTGAATTTGGTGAGTGTTGTCTCCAAGTTAAGTAAATTTACAAGTAACATAGTAACGTACGTGTTTGTGCACTGGCAATATCCGCTACAACAAGCTACGAACTGTAGTGTGCTTTGATCAAACGAGTCACCTGGCTTCACGAAGTTTATCGCCCAAAAAAGAAAGTATAACTTAAAAAATCGACGCCTTTGGGCTCAACTAGTAAAATTGTTATTGTTGTTTTGCGGTACTGAGCATAGAATTACACAAAACAAAAAGTATGCAACACGTGCAGAGCAAAACATTGTGTGTGGTTACGGTTAAAACATTGATATGAAAATAGTTACACAAAGTAGCAAAATAGACTGTATTCAACAAATCACAGTGTTAACACGATCCCTTACATTTTGCAAAAACAATTTCAAGTTGTTGCACTAACAAATACCAGGCATGGCAACCAATTCAAAAAATAGGTTCCTTTTTTCATCTAGGAGCCATTTGATTCCTTAACCATTCACTGCTTTTGTAAAACCTTGAATCACCCAAACGCAAGGCTGTAATTTTGTAATAATAATAGTAGATCGGAGACCAGCCTCTTTGTACAATGTACAAAAAGTAATATCCACCGAGTGCAAACAAGTAGGCATTAGGGTCAGTCCACCTGCAATACAAAACAAAGGTAAATGATTCTAGAACTTACACCAAGCATGCACATGAATGTCGACCACTCTGAGCATTAATGGAGCTAGGGAATTTATATACCCAAGGAAGAATATTGCTTACAATTGTTTTTACTTGGTACAAAACCTGAGTAACCTGTTTTCTTCAGGCTGTTGAAAACCACGGTTTTCCTAACTCAGGCATTTAATTGAAAAGCTCACCAGAATGACAAGATTTTTACAAAAATCTAACAAAGATTTCATGCCAATTTTGAAGTACATGAATGATAATGCTTAACTGATACTAGAAACAAAAAAATAAAATAAACCAAAAACAGTATCTTACTTTACAACAAGTGTCCATGCTTGTATGCCAATTGACAAACATAGGTAGATGATGGTTACAATAATTGCCACTCTGAACTTATGTAGCATCACTCTTATAAAACCCGCTTGAAAGGTTGTGGTATTGAAAAGTTCCAAAAACAGAATGATAAGAGTAAAAACAATGCATGTGTCTTGAAGTCTATCAAACAATAAAAATGAATAAAAACACAACAATTTAAAAAAATAATTTGGGGCAGAAAAACAGCTGCTGAATAATGACACACTAGCATTGCCATTTAAATGTCTTATGGATTATTAATTGTTAGGCATTTCGTTTTGCATAATATAAAAGCAAAATCAACACAGGTTAAACCTACACAGCAAACAAATACTACTTACATAAACAAAACTAGCTGAATAACGTTCGTTGGGTTGATAAGAGCAATTGTGGCGTTGATAACCAAATCGTACAACAAAAGTAGCAACTGAAGTGTTAAAATCAAGGTGTAATTCAAAACCTCCATTGCCGATTGCGTGTCCTTTGTTCCTTAAGTTAACAAATTATAAAAGAAATCCATAACAAAAGTTAAGAAGTAACTGTTTACAGTTTGACTTCTCTTCGTTACCAGATAACAACGGAGATTTCAACGCAAAATATTTGTAATTTTGAACGTTTAATCCGGAGCGACAGAGTAAAACTGAAACAAAATGTTTAAAACACTTGTTTGTTTTTTGTTAAATTCTCACAAAAAACTAATTTCGTGTTTTTTATGATCTTTGATGTTAAAAACAAAGTCAAATTAAAAAATCTCCTAGAAAGAAGAACATGCCATTCCTCTGCTCATGTGTTTTTGGCACATTTTCTTATTTCAAACAATACTTTTAAGCATTGTTTTTAAACTTTCCTAGGTTGTAAAAATATAAGTTACTGTTTTTTAACAAAATTATCAGTGCAATTTGACTGTTTTCCGCCGGTGCGCAATCAAGCAGAACTACACTAGAATGATTATGTTGTCAAATCATAGAATTCTAAAAATTCTATGTTTTTAGAATTCTATGGTCAAATGACAATTGACCTGTTCTAAAGCTGCTGAGTTGTTGGGTGCAGCTTCTTGTTCTCGTTTGTTTACTCTTCTCTCTCCAAGAAGCTACTTTTTGTGACTCTACTGTCTGCGAATAATCATGATCACGTAAAGCATGCGATTTTCCCTTCAACCTCGAAGGATTTTTGGGTCTTTCCTGGTTGTATCATTTTGTACGGTCGTATTTTTGCACACCAAAACATTTTGGCGGCATATGATGGCCGATTTTAAGGAAAAGAAAGCGTGTAAGTATTTCAATAACGAAAGTGTGTTCGAAGCTGTGACCATTATGTTTGTTTCTACCTTGCTAAATACTTCATATTTTCAAATATGATTTTGCAAGTTACTTAAAGCTGTATCTTAAGGACCAAAATGTTAAAAGGGCAATTTTGCTCCTAATTAGAGGTTTAAGTGTAATAACTAATTGTGCTTGGTATGTTTTTTCGTTTTGTTTTATAGCAAGGGGTATTAACACATTAGCTTTATAATAGCTTTCACTACACTGTCCTGCTGGTTTAGGTGGTGAACTGTTGGATTACATTGCCGAGAATCTTGTGATCAGATACACTGTGCTTAGTAATACTGGTTGGGTGAAAAATCAGCATGAAATCATTCTTACCAACAATGGAGATCGCACAATTAGCCAGGTACATCTGTTTGATCCATAATTTCATGTACAATTAAAAATCCTAATTAAAAAGTTTGCTGTTTATTTTTTGTGTTGAGTAACATAAGTGTTTTGTAACTTAATCTTTGTTATTGTTTTCAGTGTTAACAAGTAAATTTAAAATTAATCATAAGAAAGATGTATTTGTTTTTACTAAAGATAACATACTGTTTTTGCCAAACACTGGTACAAACTTCTTCATTACATGTGCCTAAGTTTCTCTTTTAATTTTGTTTGTAGGGACAATGGTCAATATACTTTAATCATATGTATCTTCCCGAAGGAGATCATTTTCGTTTTCGAAGGTCTTACCCAATTCCAGGCTCCCAGTTTGTTTTAACACATTTGGATGGGACATTTCTAAAATTATCTCCTCAATCAAGCTTCAAAGGTATGTTCCTTGTTGTGCATGTAGTAACATTGTCTTTACTTTACTTGAAAATTTTGTGTTAGTTCTTTGAGAGGAATTCTTGTCCAGTGTAATTGAAGTTAATGACAATGCTATTTTATGAGAATTCCCCTACATTCAATATGTGTGTATTTTTATTTTACACATCCAATGCACTAGTTAAAGGTTTTGCATTTTGATTCTTTACTTGTGAATTTTTTTACTAGGTATTGCCCCTGAAACTGCAGTAATTGTGAGGATAAATTCCCCCGCCATTGCTGCACGTTGCTATGTTTTGCCGCGTTGGTATGTAGCTGCACCAAATTGCAGACCCAGAATAATTAGGGTAACCGATGATGAAAAACTGGAATTTGTAAGTGATTTTAACCACCCTTCGCAATGGAAAAGAGGGGACAATGACAATTCTGATCCATTTACCCCTGCGCACCGTCTCACCAAGTAAGAGACATGCCCTAATATATTTTTGTAGGTGATAAAGTTTGACAGAAAGGTATACTGATAAGGTAGGGTGACCAAAATTCCTGATGGTTTTACAAAGGGGAAAGTTAACCAAGGCTCATAGGCACAATTTTGGGGCGATCTAAGCATTTTGTCGGGATTATGTTATCTTTATGAACCTAAAAAGTCACCAAATAGCCTTTAATTCATTTTTATCAGTTGTTTTACAAGTATGCACATAAACCTTGAAGTCCCTAAGGAAAAGAATTCGGAGACTTCTGTAGGTTAGGCTACTGGATGCTAAAATTTTAAACATTAGGTTTTTTTCAAGTTATTTCCAGATAGGGATTTTACTCCAAAATTCCAGATGTCTTGTAACCTAGATAGGAGTAACTTTACCTTACCTGCTGTGTTATTTATTTACCCTTTTAGCTACAATATTTTGGATAAAGGAGAGTCACCACTGCGAATAATTCCAAAACCAATCTCTTCCATAATAAGTAGTGAGGAAACTGTTGATCTGTCATCAGGAAAATGGAATTTATGCAATTCACCACCAGAATTTAGTGCAGAAATAAAGAAATTTGGTGGTATGTCAAAGTGTTTTTTCTTGACACACATAAATGTACAATAAACAAATATATGTGCTTCATGCAGAAATTGGTAACAATATTTTGGACTTGCGATAATTTTCACTCAGCATAGCATCTTAAAGAACTATAATAATGATTTAGTTTGTTGTATAAGTTTTAAATTTCTTTTTTATAACCTTAAATATTTTGCCACTTTTCAGAAGTTTTTGGCCTTAGCGTTTTACCTGAAAAAGAGCCTTGTCCACCAACTCATGCAATCCAGTTTATTCATGAACAAATTCCTGACATACCTCTTAGCGATGAAGCATATTCTTTGACAATCGAGGGTGTCAAGTAAGTGTTTTTTATTGTCCCATATACTCCATAAATTAAAAAAGCAATGTACTAAGAAAAATAAGTGTATACAAATTGTTTAGTAGTGTGTCATAAATACAATTAAGCTGTTTGTTTCAGAACATAAAGGTTTACATATTTAATTGTTGCGTTGACAAAAATGATATATATTGTTTATTGCTAAAATGTCATTTGTATTTGCATCTTTTGGC
>NW_027649085.1:0-14742 GCF_965637545.1 Phallusia mammillata
GCCCTGCGCAACGGTGACTCCGCTGAGCAGCTTGTTCAGCTCCTCGTCGTTGCGGATGGCCAACTGCAAGTGGCGCGGGATGATGCGGGTCTTCTTGTTGTCGCGGGCTGCGTTGCCGGCCAACTCGAGAACCTCGGCGCTAAGGTATTCAAGCACCGCGGCCAGATACACGGGCGCACCAGCTCCCACCCGGTCCGAGTAGTTGCCGTTGCGCAACAATCTGTGCACACGACCGACTGGGAACTGCAGCCCAGCGCGCGACGATCTGCTCTTTGGCTTTGCCTTGGACTTACCGCCACCTTTTCCACGTCCTGACATACTTCTGGTTGTTGCTGGACTATGTTACTGACACACAACAAATCGACTGAATGCCCGCGAGTAACGGATCTTCGCTCTTATAGCTCATGCCCTTGTCGAAATTCTCTCGCATTTCCGTCACGTGCGAATGAAATTCGACCACAGTCGCTCCTACAGTTATTGTTTCCTTCATGCTCTTGAGGAGCGTCGCCTCTTAAGAGATTTGACGCTTTATTTGCATGCAAATGTTTATAAAACCGAGCGGTGGCGGGAAATGCGTTTAGTTCGTTATTTTGACCTTCAGTACCAGCAGTGATCGTAGGCTAAACTGAGGCAGCACAGCATGGCAGCCAGCAAAGGAACTAAGAAGGCAGTGAAGAAGGCCGCGCCGGCCGACAAGACCAAAAAGCGCCGAAAGCGCAGACGCGAGACCTTCAGCATCTACATTTACAAGGTTCTGAAGCAGGTACACCCAGACACCGGCATCTCAAGCAAAGCGATGAACATCATGAACTCGTTCGTCAACGACGTGTTCGAGCGCATTGCTGGCGAAGCTTCCCGCCTGTCGCTCTACAACAAGCGACGGACTATTAGCAGCCGCGAGATCCAGACCTCAGTCCGTCTGCTCCTGCCCGGCGAATTGGCCAAGCACGCAGTGTCCGAAGGCACCAAGGCCGTTACCAAGTACACCAGCTCCAAGTAAGCACCAAAGCAAGCGCCGCGGGGGGCTTCATCACCCGAGCGAGGTCATCGCCGCCCTTGCCCCAAAAAACGGCTCTTTTCAGAGCCACCCGATCGTTCAAAGAGAGAATTGCAACGGCCGAAAGGCGGCCTGGTTAAAGTCATTTGCCGATTTCTTGCCGTTGTAGTTTTTCCTCGTTTTGGTCCCAGCCAATTCACCACGAAACACCGAAAAATGTATTTGCCCACACTAAAGCGCCACTAGCCTACTGACTGGCCCGCGGGAAAGCGCCCTTTGCGTGTTTTTTTTTCTCTGCCGACGTTTAGGCCAATGATTCGTCTGCTTTTCCGCGCCCGCCAAAAATAACAAATAAATACACCAATAAATGCTCCACAGCAGCCAGAGAAATACCAAAATCACAAGCAAAACTAGAGCGCTGCCAGCTTGTGCTACTCGAAAAACTCGAAAAGTTCCACCCGCCGATCTACGATCCTTCCACCACCGGACCGCAACTGAAAAACAACCCGACGGGAAAGGCCCCGGACCGCGAAGGATTTTGCAACAAATTCATTAATACTTACATAATTAACTGGCGCTAATGCTAATCAATTTGTAAAAGTCACACAATTTTTTGCTCGCCGCAAAGCCGAGATGCAGGCTCTCAAACATTCACTCATAACGTAAACTGTTTCTAGTCTTGTGTGTTGGTAATCCCCTGTGGTGTGAAAACATAATAAATGGAACCCACTGATCTGTGAAGGAGCGACGAGCCAAAGTAAAAACCAAACTCGCATTCCGCTTCGCTTTCAGGCCGCTCACTGACCTGCCTAGCTTGCCCCCTGCTGCGCAGGCGCCCTGTCCGACCTGTACTAACCCCCAGGCTTGGCGGTCCCAACAGTTCACCCCACACGACAGCAGCGGACGGCGCCGGGTGTCACGACCTCCGGGGCGCTTCGGCTCCACTTTTGTGACAAACCAGGCTTGCCGTGAACAAACCTGTTTGGGCCCGCAGCCGGATTTAGGCCACGCGCACACTCGACTAGGCGTCTCACACAGCTCAACGCCTCGCTCTGATGCCCCCCGTGGAGCACGCCGGCGCGGTGCGGGTCGCTAATTGCGCTGGCGTGCGACCTGAGCGTCGCACTGCACCACAGGGCACAAGCCGATGCCGAGCGACCTGGGGCCTCACTGGGGCAGGCCCGCGTTTAGGCGATTCAAGCACAAACTGCAAGTTTCACCCGCACCCGTCGGCGAGCCTTCCAAAACGTCGTTTCGCGTTAGTGCGGCCAGGCCATACAAATAGGCGTCGACGCCGCTTGCCCGGCAAACTTCATTTTGTTCTGTCAGTCAACCAGTCAGAAGCAACGACACTATGTCCGACTCAAAGAGCGCAGGAAAGAAGCAGGCCAGCAAAAAGGCAGTCGCGCCCAAGGCGCACCCCACCTACCAGGTGATGATCAACGCTGCCATTACGCAGCTAAAGGACAGGAGTGGCTCGTCGCGCCAGGCGATCGCCAAGTACATCAAGGCCAACTACAAGGTGGGTGACGGGGCCGACCACCACATCAGGCAGGCGCTGCGTCGTCTTTCCTCAAAGGGTCAGTTGTTAAACACCAGGGGTAGCAAGGGTGCGTCCGGCTCCTTCAAGCTCGTGAAACCGCAGGCCGGCGAGGGCAAGAAGAAGAAGCCCAAGGCAGCCGCAAAGAAGGCGGATAAGCCCAAGCAGGCCGCAGCCAAAAAGCCCGCCGCCAAGAAGGATGCAAAGAAGTCCCCCAAAAAGAAACCGGCGGCCAAACAAACGGCCACCAAGAAGGCGGCGGCAGGCAAGAAGTCGTCACCCAAGAAGGCGGTCAAGCAAGCGAAAAAGACCCCGGCGGCAAAGAAATCACCCAAGAAGACTGCTGTGAAGTCGAAAAAACCGGCGGCCAAGAAGCAGGCTAAAAAGCCTGCCGCCAAAAAGGCAACCAAGAAGTAGAGCGGAGCGGCGTAGAGATCCCCGCTCAACACAAACGGCTCTTTTCAGGGCCACCCACACTTTCGCAAAGAGAAAATGAAGTTTTCGCGCGCAAGCCGCACTAAGCCCTTTTAACTGTTCCGACCAGTTAACAAGCATTGTGCTCTAGTGCGCCGAATGCGGACATGTTGCACATACTTGCTTCGCTGATATTCGTTTTGGCACTATATAACTGGGAGGCGCGCAGAATGCGGCACAGTCGCTTTAGACTACGCAAGCAAGCAGCAACTACGCAAACATGTCAGGACGCGGAAAAGGTGGCAAAGGATTGGGAAAGGGAGGCGCGAAGAGGCACAGGAAGGTGCTGCGTGACAACATCCAGGGCATCACCAAGCCTGCGATCAGACGTCTTGCCCGTCGTGGTGGAGTCAAGCGAATTTCGGGTCTCATCTACGAGGAGACACGCGGCGTACTGAAGGTCTTTCTCGAGAACGTGATCCGCGACGCTGTCACTTACACCGAGCACGCCAAAAGGAAGACCGTCACGGCCTTGGACGTCGTCTATGCCTTGAAACGCCAGGGACGAACCCTGTACGGCTTCGGAGGCTAGGCACCTTCCAATCATCGGCAACGGCAGCAACAAAATCGGCCCTTTTCAGGGCCACTCATACTTATCGGGAGAGAATTTGTAAGGGCCGAGTGGCTCGGGCCTCGTGTTGATTAGCCGGCAACGAGCGGCGATAGATGTTATTTTTGCGCCAATAAAAAAATCCCTCGTTTCGCGGCCGCTTTGCCGATGCGGCGAGATCAAAGGTCTGATTGGTCGAGTTGAATTTTCGCAAACCAATAGGCGTGAGTCCACGAAGGTATATAACGCGGACCGAACACTGCCGGTTCATCAGTCTGACAGCAGCATCCGAAGCAGCAGCACCGTACTAAGAGCAAAAAGACAAAAGACAGCAGAATGGCACGTACCAAGCAAACAGCTCGCAAGTCGACCGGAGGCAAGGCGCCACGTAAGCAACTGGCCACCAAGGCCGCTCGCAAGAGCGCGCCGGCTACCGGGGGCGTGAAGAAGCCCCATCGGTACAGGCCAGGAACTGTGGCCCTCCGTGAGATTAGGCGTTACCAGAAGTCGACCGAACTTCTCATCCGCAAGCTGCCCTTCCAGAGGCTGGTGCGCGAGATCGCACAGGACTTCAAGACCGACCTGCGCTTCCAGAGCAGCGCCGTGATGGCTCTGCAGGAAGCCAGCGAAGCCTACCTGGTCGGCCTCTTTGAGGACACCAACTTGTGCGCGATCCACGCCAAGCGCGTCACCATCATGCCAAAGGACATCCAGCTCGCTCGGCGCATCCGCGGAGAGCGCGCGTAAATAGGGGCATCGGCGCAATCAACAACACAAACGGCTCTTTTCAGAGCCACCTAAATGCCAGTGAAAGAGATACTTGACTTGTATTTGTCCGCAGTAAGGTGGGCGAACGGTAATTTCGTTGCTCGCGTCGGGCAATAGGAGTAAAAAAACGAACAGACAGGGCCGCTGAAGCGCAAGCGGATATATGAAAGCAACCAGGGTGCGGGCACAGCACGTCAAACTCTTTTGCGAAAAATCGAGTGGCTCTGAAAAGAGCCGTTTCTGTTTTGCATCACGTACGAGACGAGACAGGGGCGTCGATTTAGGCTTTCTTGGAGGTCTTCTTTGGCAGAAGGACGGCTTGTATATTGGGCAGGACGCCGCCCTGGGCAACGGTGACACCGCTGAGCAGCTTGTTCAGCTCCTCGTCGTTGCGGATGGCCAACTGCAAGTGGCGCGGGATGATGCGGGTCTTCTTGTTGTCGCGGGCTGCGTTGCCGGCCAATTCCAGCACCTCGGCGCTTAGGTATTCGAGCACTGCGGCCAGATAGACGGGCGCGCCAGCTCCCACGCGGTCCGAGTAGTTACCGTTGCGCAAAAGCCTGTGCACACGACCGACTGGAAACTGCAGGCCAGCGCGCGACGATCTGCTTTTGGGCTTTGCCTTGGATTTGCCGCCACCTTTACCACGTCCTGACATAGTGCTGGTAGTTTGTTGACTGTTTTTGACTGAGTAACTGACAAACGTCGGTCAAATGCCTGCAAAATGCGTCTGTTCGCTTTTATAGCTCGTGCCTTTGTCGAAATTCTCTCGCATTTCCGTCACGTGCGAATAAAACTCGACCACCGTCGCTCGTACAGCTATTGTTTCCTTGTTGCTCTCAGAGGCGCCGCGTCTGAGGAGGTTTGATGTTTCATTTACATACGAGTGTTTATAAAATCGGGCGGTGGCGGGAAAAGCGTCCAGTTCGTTATTTTAACGTTGAGTTTTAGCACAGCTCGCCGTCGGACAAGACAAACCTAAGGCAAGACAGCATGGCAGCCAGCAAAGGAACTAAAAAAGCCGTGAAGAAGGCCGCACCGGCCGACAAGACCAAGAAGCGCCGAAAGCGCAGACACGAGACCTTCAGCATCTACATTTACAAGGTTCTGAAGCAAGTGCACCCGGACACCGGTATCTCAAGCAAAGCGATGGGCATCATGAACTCGTTCGTCAACGACGTGTTCGAGCGCATTGCCGCCGAGGCCTCACGACTGTCGCTCTACAACAAACGATCGACCATCAGCAGCCGCGAGATCCAGACCTCAGTCCGTCTGCTCCTGCCCGGCGAATTGGCCAAGCACGCAGTGTCCGAAGGCACCAAAGCCGTGACCAAATACACCAGCTCCAAGTAAGCGCGGCGCGGGGCTTGATCGAAAACGGCTCTTTTCAGAGCCACCTCAGTACTTAAAAAGGGAATTGCGACGGCCGAAACGGCTGTTTTGGACCGTGCTACAGTTTTGGCGAATGTCAAGTTGCTAAAAACCGCTTTGCTGCTGCTGGTGTGTTGGCCTTTTGTCCCAAAAGCATCGAACAATTTCGGTACCCATAGTTCATAAAATTTCGATTGGTGCAGAGTTTTATTTTTAGCCTGACCGAAAAATTAAAGGATGACGCCAAATTTATGTAAAAATCGTTGAAATGTCTGGAATTGGGGATATTATATCGAATGTACCCTATTTCTTTTTCTTGTGCAATTCATGGGCGTCGCGAAATGCGAAGGGGCGGGGATAAACTCTTTTGCGAATAAAGAAGGTGGCTCTGAAAAGAGCCGTTTTTGCTTCGCGCCACGTACTTGGCCGGGCGCCGATTTAGGCTTTCTTGGAGGTCTTCTTTGGCAGAAGGACGGCCTGGATATTGGGTAGGACGCCGCCCTGCGCAACGGTGACTCCGCTGAGCAGCTTGTTCAGCTCCTCGTCGTTGCGGATGGCCAACTGCAAGTGGCGCGGGATGATGCGGGTCTTCTTGTTGTCGCGGGCTGCGTTGCCGGCCAACTCGAGAACCTCGGCGCTAAGGTATTCAAGCACCGCGGCCAGATACACGGGCGCACCAGCTCCCACCCGGTCCGAGTAGTTGCC
Source organism: Phallusia mammillata (assembly GCF_965637545.1). Taxonomy (NCBI): domain Eukaryota; kingdom Metazoa; phylum Chordata; class Ascidiacea; order Phlebobranchia; family Ascidiidae; genus Phallusia; species Phallusia mammillata. Next base: position 6,406 of record NW_027649085.1, read on the forward strand.
GTTGCGCAACAATCTGTGCACACGACCGACTGGGAACTGCAGCCCAGCGCGCGACGATCTGCTCTTTGGCTTTGCCTTGGACTTACCGCCACCTTTTCCACGTCCTGACATACTTCTGGTTGTTGCTGGACTATGTTACTGACACACAACAAATCGACTGAATGCCCGCGAGTAACGGATCTTCGCTCTTATAGCTCATGCCCTTGTCGAAATTCTCTCGCATTTCCGTCACGTGCGAATGAAATTCGACCACAGTCGCTCCTACAGTTATTGTTTCCTTCATGCTCTTGAGGAGCGTCGCCTCTTAAGAGATTTGACGCTTTATTTGCATGCAAATGTTTATAAAACCGAGCGGTGGCGGGAAATGCGTTTAGTTCGTTATTTTGACCTTCAGTACCAGCAGTGATCGTAGGCTAAACTGAGGCAGCACAGCATGGCAGCCAGCAAAGGAACTAAGAAGGCAGTGAAGAAGGCCGCGCCGGCCGACAAGACCAAAAAGCGCCGAAAGCGCAGACGCGAGACCTTCAGCATCTACATTTACAAGGTTCTGAAGCAGGTACACCCAGACACCGGCATCTCAAGCAAAGCGATGAACATCATGAACTCGTTCGTCAACGACGTGTTCGAGCGCATTGCTGGCGAAGCTTCCCGCCTGTCGCTCTACAACAAGCGACGGACTATTAGCAGCCGCGAGATCCAGACCTCAGTCCGTCTGCTCCTGCCCGGCGAATTGGCCAAGCACGCAGTGTCCGAAGGCACCAAGGCCGTTACCAAGTACACCAGCTCCAAGTAAGCACCAAAGCAAGCGCCGCGGGGGGCTTCATCACCCGAGCGAGGTCATCGCCGCCCTTGCCCCAAAAAACGGCTCTTTTCAGAGCCACCCGATCGTTCAAAGAGAGAATTGCAACGGCCGAAAGGCGGCCTGGTTAAAGTCATTTGCCGATTTCTTGCCGTTGTAGTTTTTCCTCGTTTTGGTCCCAGCCAATTCACCACGAAACACCGAAAAATGTATTTGCCCACACTAAAGCGCCACTAGCCTACTGACTGGCCCGCGGGAAAGCGCCCTTTGCGTGTTTTTTTTTCTCTGCCGACGTTTAGGCCAATGATTCGTCTGCTTTTCCGCGCCCGCCAAAAATAACAAATAAATACACCAATAAATGCTCCACAGCAGCCAGAGAAATACCAAAATCACAAGCAAAACTAGAGCGCTGCCAGCTTGTGCTACTCGAAAAACTCGAAAAGTTCCACCCGCCGATCTACGATCCTTCCACCACCGGACCGCAACTGAAAAACAACCCGACGGGAAAGGCCCCGGACCGCGAAGGATTTTGCAACAAATTCATTAATACTTACATAATTAACTGGCGCTAATGCTAATCAATTTGTAAAAGTCACACAATTTTTTGCTCGCCGCAAAGCCGAGATGCAGGCTCTCAAACATTCACTCATAACGTAAACTGTTTCTAGTCTTGTGTGTTGGTAATCCCCTGTGGTGTGAAAACATAATAAATGGAACCCACTGATCTGTGAAGGAGCGACGAGCCAAAGTAAAAACCAAACTCGCATTCCGCTTCGCTTTCAGGCCGCTCACTGACCTGCCTAGCTTGCCCCCTGCTGCGCAGGCGCCCTGTCCGACCTGTACTAACCCCCAGGCTTGGCGGTCCCAACAGTTCACCCCACACGACAGCAGCGGACGGCGCCGGGTGTCACGACCTCCGGGGCGCTTCGGCTCCACTTTTGTGACAAACCAGGCTTGCCGTGAACAAACCTGTTTGGGCCCGCAGCCGGATTTAGGCCACGCGCACACTCGACTAGGCGTCTCACACAGCTCAACGCCTCGCTCTGATGCCCCCCGTGGAGCACGCCGGCGCGGTGCGGGTCGCTAATTGCGCTGGCGTGCGACCTGAGCGTCGCACTGCACCACAGGGCACAAGCCGATGCCGAGCGACCTGGGGCCTCACTGGGGCAGGCCCGCGTTTAGGCGATTCAAGCACAAACTGCAAGTTTCACCCGCACCCGTCGGCGAGCCTTCCAAAACGTCGTTTCGCGTTAGTGCGGCCAGGCCATACAAATAGGCGTCGACGCCGCTTGCCCGGCAAACTTCATTTTGTTCTGTCAGTCAACCAGTCAGAAGCAACGACACTATGTCCGACTCAAAGAGCGCAGGAAAGAAGCAGGCCAGCAAAAAGGCAGTCGCGCCCAAGGCGCACCCCACCTACCAGGTGATGATCAACGCTGCCATTACGCAGCTAAAGGACAGGAGTGGCTCGTCGCGCCAGGCGATCGCCAAGTACATCAAGGCCAACTACAAGGTGGGTGACGGGGCCGACCACCACATCAGGCAGGCGCTGCGTCGTCTTTCCTCAAAGGGTCAGTTGTTAAACACCAGGGGTAGCAAGGGTGCGTCCGGCTCCTTCAAGCTCGTGAAACCGCAGGCCGGCGAGGGCAAGAAGAAGAAGCCCAAGGCAGCCGCAAAGAAGGCGGATAAGCCCAAGCAGGCCGCAGCCAAAAAGCCCGCCGCCAAGAAGGATGCAAAGAAGTCCCCCAAAAAGAAACCGGCGGCCAAACAAACGGCCACCAAGAAGGCGGCGGCAGGCAAGAAGTCGTCACCCAAGAAGGCGGTCAAGCAAGCGAAAAAGACCCCGGCGGCAAAGAAATCACCCAAGAAGACTGCTGTGAAGTCGAAAAAACCGGCGGCCAAGAAGCAGGCTAAAAAGCCTGCCGCCAAAAAGGCAACCAAGAAGTAGAGCGGAGCGGCGTAGAGATCCCCGCTCAACACAAACGGCTCTTTTCAGGGCCACCCACACTTTCGCAAAGAGAAAATGAAGTTTTCGCGCGCAAGCCGCACTAAGCCCTTTTAACTGTTCCGACCAGTTAACAAGCATTGTGCTCTAGTGCGCCGAATGCGGACATGTTGCACATACTTGCTTCGCTGATATTCGTTTTGGCACTATATAACTGGGAGGCGCGCAGAATGCGGCACAGTCGCTTTAGACTACGCAAGCAAGCAGCAACTACGCAAACATGTCAGGACGCGGAAAAGGTGGCAAAGGATTGGGAAAGGGAGGCGCGAAGAGGCACAGGAAGGTGCTGCGTGACAACATCCAGGGCATCACCAAGCCTGCGATCAGACGTCTTGCCCGTCGTGGTGGAGTCAAGCGAATTTCGGGTCTCATCTACGAGGAGACACGCGGCGTACTGAAGGTCTTTCTCGAGAACGTGATCCGCGACGCTGTCACTTACACCGAGCACGCCAAAAGGAAGACCGTCACGGCCTTGGACGTCGTCTATGCCTTGAAACGCCAGGGACGAACCCTGTACGGCTTCGGAGGCTAGGCACCTTCCAATCATCGGCAACGGCAGCAACAAAATCGGCCCTTTTCAGGGCCACTCATACTTATCGGGAGAGAATTTGTAAGGGCCGAGTGGCTCGGGCCTCGTGTTGATTAGCCGGCAACGAGCGGCGATAGATGTTATTTTTGCGCCAATAAAAAAATCCCTCGTTTCGCGGCCGCTTTGCCGATGCGGCGAGATCAAAGGTCTGATTGGTCGAGTTGAATTTTCGCAAACCAATAGGCGTGAGTCCACGAAGGTATATAACGCGGACCGAACACTGCCGGTTCATCAGTCTGACAGCAGCATCCGAAGCAGCAGCACCGTACTAAGAGCAAAAAGACAAAAGACAGCAGAATGGCACGTACCAAGCAAACAGCTCGCAAGTCGACCGGAGGCAAGGCGCCACGTAAGCAACTGGCCACCAAGGCCGCTCGCAAGAGCGCGCCGGCTACCGGGGGCGTGAAGAAGCCCCATCGGTACAGGCCAGGAACTGTGGCCCTCCGTGAGATTAGGCGTTACCAGAAGTCGACCGAACTTCTCATCCGCAAGCTGCCCTTCCAGAGGCTGGTGCGCGAGATCGCACAGGACTTCAAGACCGACCTGCGCTTCCAGAGCAGCGCCGTGATGGCTCTGCAGGAAGCCAGCGAAGCCTACCTGGTCGGCCTCTTTGAGGACACCAACTTGTGCGCGATCCACGCCAAGCGCGTCACCATCATGCCAAAGGACATCCAGCTCGCTCGGCGCATCCGCGGAGAGCGCGCGTAAATAGGGGCATCGGCGCAATCAACAACACAAACGGCTCTTTTCAGAGCCACCTAAATGCCAGTGAAAGAGATACTTGACTTGTATTTGTCCGCAGTAAGGTGGGCGAACGGTAATTTCGTTGCTCGCGTCGGGCAATAGGAGTAAAAAAACGAACAGACAGGGCCGCTGAAGCGCAAGCGGATATATGAAAGCAACCAGGGTGCGGGCACAGCACGTCAAACTCTTTTGCGAAAAATCGAGTGGCTCTGAAAAGAGCCGTTTCTGTTTTGCATCACGTACGAGACGAGACAGGGGCGTCGATTTAGGCTTTCTTGGAGGTCTTCTTTGGCAGAAGGACGGCTTGTATATTGGGCAGGACGCCGCCCTGGGCAACGGTGACACCGCTGAGCAGCTTGTTCAGCTCCTCGTCGTTGCGGATGGCCAACTGCAAGTGGCGCGGGATGATGCGGGTCTTCTTGTTGTCGCGGGCTGCGTTGCCGGCCAATTCCAGCACCTCGGCGCTTAGGTATTCGAGCACTGCGGCCAGATAGACGGGCGCGCCAGCTCCCACGCGGTCCGAGTAGTTACCGTTGCGCAAAAGCCTGTGCACACGACCGACTGGAAACTGCAGGCCAGCGCGCGACGATCTGCTTTTGGGCTTTGCCTTGGATTTGCCGCCACCTTTACCACGTCCTGACATAGTGCTGGTAGTTTGTTGACTGTTTTTGACTGAGTAACTGACAAACGTCGGTCAAATGCCTGCAAAATGCGTCTGTTCGCTTTTATAGCTCGTGCCTTTGTCGAAATTCTCTCGCATTTCCGTCACGTGCGAATAAAACTCGACCACCGTCGCTCGTACAGCTATTGTTTCCTTGTTGCTCTCAGAGGCGCCGCGTCTGAGGAGGTTTGATGTTTCATTTACATACGAGTGTTTATAAAATCGGGCGGTGGCGGGAAAAGCGTCCAGTTCGTTATTTTAACGTTGAGTTTTAGCACAGCTCGCCGTCGGACAAGACAAACCTAAGGCAAGACAGCATGGCAGCCAGCAAAGGAACTAAAAAAGCCGTGAAGAAGGCCGCACCGGCCGACAAGACCAAGAAGCGCCGAAAGCGCAGACACGAGACCTTCAGCATCTACATTTACAAGGTTCTGAAGCAAGTGCACCCGGACACCGGTATCTCAAGCAAAGCGATGGGCATCATGAACTCGTTCGTCAACGACGTGTTCGAGCGCATTGCCGCCGAGGCCTCACGACTGTCGCTCTACAACAAACGATCGACCATCAGCAGCCGCGAGATCCAGACCTCAGTCCGTCTGCTCCTGCCCGGCGAATTGGCCAAGCACGCAGTGTCCGAAGGCACCAAAGCCGTGACCAAATACACCAGCTCCAAGTAAGCGCGGCGCGGGGCTTGATCGAAAACGGCTCTTTTCAGAGCCACCTCAGTACTTAAAAAGGGAATTGCGACGGCCGAAACGGCTGTTTTGGACCGTGCTACAGTTTTGGCGAATGTCAAGTTGCTAAAAACCGCTTTGCTGCTGCTGGTGTGTTGGCCTTTTGTCCCAAAAGCATCGAACAATTTCGGTACCCATAGTTCATAAAATTTCGATTGGTGCAGAGTTTTATTTTTAGCCTGACCGAAAAATTAAAGGATGACGCCAAATTTATGTAAAAATCGTTGAAATGTCTGGAATTGGGGATATTATATCGAATGTACCCTATTTCTTTTTCTTGTGCAATTCATGGGCGTCGCGAAATGCGAAGGGGCGGGGATAAACTCTTTTGCGAATAAAGAAGGTGGCTCTGAAAAGAGCCGTTTTTGCTTCGCGCCACGTACTTGGCCGGGCGCCGATTTAGGCTTTCTTGGAGGTCTTCTTTGGCAGAAGGACGGCCTGGATATTGGGTAGGACGCCGCCCTGCGCAACGGTGACTCCGCTGAGCAGCTTGTTCAGCTCCTCGTCGTTGCGGATGGCCAACTGCAAGTGGCGCGGGATGATGCGGGTCTTCTTGTTGTCGCGGGCTGCGTTGCCGGCCAACTCGAGAACCTCGGCGCTAAGGTATTCAAGCACCGCGGCCAGATACACGGGCGCACCAGCTCCCACCCGGTCCGAGTAGTTGCCGTTGCGCAACAATCTGTGCACACGACCGACTGGGAACTGCAGCCCAGCGCGCGACGATCTGCTCTTTGGCTTTGCCTTGGACTTACCGCCACCTTTTCCACGTCCTGACATACTTCTGGTTGTTGCTGGACTATGTTACTGACACACAACAAATCGACTGAATGCCCGCGAGTAACGGATCTTCGCTCTTATAGCTCATGCCCTTGTCGAAATTCTCTCGCATTTCCGTCACGTGCGAATGAAATTCGACCACAGTCGCTCCTACAGTTATTGTTTCCTTCATGCTCTTGAGGAGCGTCGCCTCTTAAGAGATTTGACGCTTTATTTGCATGCAAATGTTTATAAAACCGAGCGGTGGCGGGAAATGCGTTTAGTTCGTTATTTTGACCTTCAGTACCAGCAGTGATCGTAGGCTAAACTGAGGCAGCACAGCATGGCAGCCAGCAAAGGAACTAAGAAGGCAGTGAAGAAGGCCGCGCCGGCCGACAAGACCAAAAAGCGCCGAAAGCGCAGACGCGAGACCTTCAGCATCTACATTTACAAGGTTCTGAAGCAGGTACACCCAGACACCGGCATCTCAAGCAAAGCGATGAACATCATGAACTCGTTCGTCAACGACGTGTTCGAGCGCATTGCTGGCGAAGCTTCCCGCCTGTCGCTCTACAACAAGCGACGGACTATTAGCAGCCGCGAGATCCAGACCTCAGTCCGTCTGCTCCTGCCCGGCGAATTGGCCAAGCACGCAGTGTCCGAAGGCACCAAGGCCGTTACCAAGTACACCAGCTCCAAGTAAGCACCAAAGCAAGCGCCGCGGGGGGCTTCATCACCCGAGCGAGGTCATCGCCGCCCTTGCCCCAAAAAACGGCTCTTTTCAGAGCCACCCGATCGTTCAAAGAGAGAATTGCAACGGCCGAAAGGCGGCCTGGTTAAAGTCATTTGCCGATTTCTTGCCGTTGTAGTTTTTCCTCGTTTTGGTCCCAGCCAATTCACCACGAAACACCGAAAAATGTATTTGCCCACACTAAAGCGCCACTAGCCTACTGACTGGCCCGCGGGAAAGCGCCCTTTGCGTGTTTTTTTTTCTCTGCCGACGTTTAGGCCAATGATTCGTCTGCTTTTCCGCGCCCGCCAAAAATAACAAATAAATACACCAATAAATGCTCCACAGCAGCCAGAGAAATACCAAAATCACAAGCAAAACTAGAGCGCTGCCAGCTTGTGCTACTCGAAAAACTCGAAAAGTTCCACCCGCCGATCTACGATCCTTCCACCACCGGACCGCAACTGAAAAACAACCCGACGGGAAAGGCCCCGGACCGCGAAGGATTTTGCAACAAATTCATTAATACTTACATAATTAACTGGCGCTAATGCTAATCAATTTGTAAAAGTCACACAATTTTTTGCTCGCCGCAAAGCCGAGATGCAGGCTCTCAAACATTCACTCATAACGTAAACTGTTTCTAGTCTTGTGTGTTGGTAATCCCCTGTGGTGTGAAAACATAATAAATGGAACCCACTGATCTGTGAAGGAGCGACGAGCCAAAGTAAAAACCAAACTCGCATTCCGCTTCGCTTTCAGGCCGCTCACTGACCTGCCTAGCTTGCCCCCTGCTGCGCAGGCGCCCTGTCCGACCTGTACTAACCCCCAGGCTTGGCGGTCCCAACAGTTCACCCCACACGACAGCAGCGGACGGCGCCGGGTGTCACGACCTCCGGGGCGCTTCGGCTCCACTTTTGTGACAAACCAGGCTTGCCGTGAACAAACCTGTTTGGGCCCGCAGCCGGATTTAGGCCACGCGCACACTCGACTAGGCGTCTCACACAGCTCAACGCCTCGCTCTGATGCCCCCCGTGGAGCACGCCGGCGCGGTGCGGGTCGCTAATTGCGCTGGCGTGCGACCTGAGCGTCGCACTGCACCACAGGGCACAAGCCGATGCCGAGCGACCTGGGGCCTCACTGGGGCAGGCCCGCGTTTAGGCGATTCAAGCACAAACTGCAAGTTTCACCCGCACCCGTCGGCGAGCCTTCCAAAACGTCGTTTCGCGTTAGTGCGGCCAGGCCATACAAATAGGCGTCGACGCCGCTTGCCCGGCAAACTTCATTTTGTTCTGTCAGTCAACCAGTCAGAAGCAACG
>NW_027649086.1:0-14620 GCF_965637545.1 Phallusia mammillata
AATACGGTATTTTAATACCTTTAAGCTCAGTTGCATCCTCAAATAAGTTTTCAGGCCATTGCCCTAAACCATTACCATCATTTTCATTTGCTAGTTTTTTACCAAGAGTAACCTTCTTATATTCTAAAATATGAAAATTCTCTATAGGAACTTTAGCACTTTCTTTAGGTAATAAAGAAGAAAAATCTTTATTTTGTTGATTAAAAACATCACAAAACTCACGTGTACTAATTATAATTTTACATAACCTTCTGATATAAAAGTACGATGGAAAGCGTGGGACATGGCATTACGAATAAACCTCTCACCATCTTTAATATAACTAAACTTTACCTTATTTATCCCACATGAAAGTGCCATAAATGACTGTCTAATACATTCAAGGAACCTTGTAGTATCCGTATTCGTTTCTTTAATATCAACCTTTATAATATCATCAATTTTATTCATGGCGGTGCAAAATGCTGTACTAATACCTTCCCAATAAGATCTTATAGCTCTCACTTTTTTTTCATTCTCTTCATATTGCAAATTACCTGAAATTTGTTTACCACGAATATGTGAATCATTATGCTTGGAAATATTCTTAATATGTATATCACATTCATATTTGAAACTTTGTAATATAAAACCTACTTATTTTTTCGATCATCTGGCAAATAAGTATCACATAAAACATCCTTTATGTAATTCAAAAACCCTATAAAATTATTGAATATATCTTCTATATTTTTATTGATATCATTATATTGATTCACAAAGGAATCTGACAGTGGTAAATTCTTGATTGAATATTCAATGGAATCTATATCATTACATAAACTGCGTTCTCCTTCATAAAGAAACTCCTGTTCCTTATGCTTTGATTTGTATAGATTATAATAATCACTTGAAAGGTATAACTTACCTTCATTAGTATGAATGTTACTGTTCACTCTATTATGAAAAATCTTTTCCATTGCTGCTTTAGTTTTTTTTTAACATACAAATACTTTCCTTATAATAGTAGAATTATAAATTGACATAATCACCAAGATATAGACAATTGCTAAATATGATTCTTAGATATGATCTATTTTATTAGAAAAGTATTATTATTGAATATAAATTATATATTTTTACCAATAATATACAAAGTGTACCTTGATATAAAAAATAATTATCATAATATAATGCGTAATTAAAATATAATTTTCATGCATAACACTAAAACTACACAAAGACCAGAAGAGATCACAAAAAATACAACATGTTCTTGTTTAAGTAAAAATAAAGAATGCCACCACATACCCATATCCAATATCACAGAATGTGCATCACCGGCCATATTACAGTTTATAAGCTAAAAAAAAATGCACTATACTGACAATCCTTTTCTTCAACGCTTTCAAGAAACACAAAATGTATATTATATAACTGATATATGCTTCAGTGGTGACCACCCCCATGAAAGCAAGTCTGTCTTGTTAGAATTTATCAAAATGATTAAAACAATTACACATGAAATAATAAACACTCAGAACACTAATTCAACCATAGATATTGAAGAAAACAATGGTTCATCAGATCCCTCAGTTCAAATAGGTAATAATAGTTTAATTATATTTTGTGAAAACAATAAAGAAAAACAGAGTCAAATACAATCTAATTTAATAGACATTGGGTTTGACTTTATAGGAACTGAAAAGCAACTCGATAATGTAGAACATATTAGGTTATTTACAACAACCACACAAAAGCTTTTTAAACAAATATGTAGATTAATGTCAAATATCAATTCTCACACTACAAATGAAGAAAGTAAGAATGGAAGCTACAACGTGATGCCTGTCGCAACAGATGAGACAGAAACAACGTACATCAAAACAAACAATAAATCCCAGCAAGAAGCAAAGAATAATAACACACCTCCATCCAGCAACCTAGAAATACGCATTGCCCACATTTCAACATGAAAAATCATGCAGTATTATGTGAATCAAACGAAATAAACATAGATGAACAGAAATATTGGATGGTGGGCGGTAACGGATTCGAACCGCTGACCCCTTCGGTGTAAACGAAACGCTCTTGTACCACTGAGCTAACCGCCCTATGTATCTTATTATTTCATAAAAAACACTTTATTTCAACAATCACTTAAAACAAACCAAAACAATTTATATCGTCACTGTATTATGATAGAATTATTTCTTATCATCATATTATTTTCAAAATGAGTGCATTATCACACAGTATTAGAAGAAACAAAACTCAAAAATGGTTAATTTCATTGTTACAAGAAAATCATATTTTAACAACTGACCTAATACTACCAATATTTATAAGAGATAATATAACAAAAAGAGAAACAATACCAAATATGCCATGTGTTTATAGAGAGTCCCTTGACAGCATATTAGCAACCATAGAAAATGCGATTAATCTTGACATTAAAGCTATAGCTATTTTCCCTTTTGTAGAAAAAAAATTAAAAACAAAGAGTGCAGATGAAGCATTTAATCCAGATAATTTAGTATGTAGAACCATACGAAAAATAAAATCTACATTCGCAAATGATATAGGCGTAATTGCAGATATAGCCTTGGACCCCTTATACAGATACAGGACACGATGGAATACTCGTGGATGATTATGTGGATAATGAACTAACTGTAGAAACTTTATGTAAACAATCATTAGTCAATGCAGCAGCAGGATGTGATATAGTCGCCCCTTCTGACATGATGGATCACAGAGTACACCATATACGAGAAGTACTTAATAATGCAAACCATAATAAAGTTGCAATACTCTCATATGCAGCAAAGTTTGCTTCAACATTATACATCCCATTCCGTAGTGCTATAGGGTCTTGTATAACAAAAAATATAAACAAATCATCATATCAGCTCAATTTTTCCAATAGAATAGAAGCAATTGAAAAGATTACCCAAGATATACACGAAGGCGCAGATATGGTCATAGTAAAACCAGGTACAATGTACCTAGACATAATATATGAAGCGAGTCAAAAAGTTACAAAGCCTATATTTGCATATCAGACAAGCGGTGAATACCAAATGATATTCAGCATGGGAGAACCTAGCATGATGGAATCACTAATAAGCTATAAAAGAGCAGGTGCAAGAGCTATATTAACATACTATGCGCTCAAGGCTGCCCAAATAATAAAAAACATATAAGGCACAGCTAGGCAAATGCTATATTACAAAAAAGGATATAGCTTAACGTTTAGAGTATTGGAAAGATTTTCTAGCTTTTTTCTGACCATATTTCTTACGCTCAACCATTCTAGAGTCACGAGTTAGAAAACCATTTTTGCGAAGGACCCTAGCAAACTCTGTATCAAATATACTAAGAGCTCTACTAATACCAAGACTCAAAGCCCCAGCTTGCCCAGAAACACCACCACCTTTGACAGTAGCATGTATAGAAAAGTTATCAAGTTCCTTTAAAAACATTAGAGGTGCAACTGCTCTATCAAAAAACTCACTAGTAGCAAAATATTCCTTAATAGTACGCTTATTAACAACCATATCACTCGCGCCTCTTTTGATCCAAACACGAGCCACAGAAGTTTTTCTACGCCCAGTACTATATATTCTGCCCATACTATCAAACTTAGAGCTAGAAACAACTTTATCAGTCTCCCGAGTTAACATACAAATTTCATCAAAAAAAATTACTAACAGACATTCTTCCTATTATAAGATGCAAAATCCAATATAACAGGGCTTTGTGCTTGATGCTTATGTTCTGCACCAGAATATAAATAAAGGTTTTTCATTATTTTATTACGCAATGGCCCTTTACTAATCATCCTAGTAACAGCCATCCTAACAAGCCTTGCAGGATCCTTCTTATCATTGATTATAGTATAAGGAGTTTCTTCCTTTATAGCACCAGGATACCCGGTATGTTTATAATACTTCTTAGTAAGCATCTTACTACCTGTAAGGTGTATTTTGCCACAATTAACAACAACAAAACAATCACCACAATCCATATAATCTGTATAGAAAGGTTTGTGCTTACCTTTTAAACGAAAAGCTAGGTACACAGCCAAGCGACCCAGAACAACGTTGGTAGCATCAATTAAGTACCAATCTTTACGTATCTCAGAGGGTTTAATAAAACGAGTACTAATATTCATTTATAATCAACAAAATACAATAATAGAAACAATATTTATAGTAACATACAAACGCTTAAAAAAACACCCACTAAGAAATATAAATGCCAATATATAATTTTAATAGTGAAATTACATAGTCCTTCCTACTTCTGGCGCAACTGGTACAATATAACAACTTTCCAAAATGGGGGATGTACGATCATGATAAGATGAAAATGAAATCATGGAAGTACTCACAGAAAATGATATTATAACTGGCATGTAGGCTTCAGATCTCATATTTTCAGTATTCCTAAAATTCTCGTCACTAATATCACGAGAAGCGACAGACTTTTCTCTAATAGTTTCAATAGTGTTTTGTAATAAATTAATACCCTTGGAGGAATAATGCCGTAGCATATTGTACATAGTGCTTGTTACGGTTGAAACAAGTTCATAAGTATTAGTAACAAGCCCCCTTTCACGCATCATAGTGTTAGTAACTCTATTGTTATTAAAGTAATTCATAATTATAGATCTAGTATCTTTATCGACATTCGATAAGCCTAAATCACTTTTATTTTTATTCATACGTTCCATTTCATCATGGGACTTCTTAACAGATCTATTCATATCAATAATGTTATCCATAATAGAGTATAAAGCACTCCTTAATACTAATGGAACACTAACACCGCTCACCTTATCGTTAACCATGTGTGATATAAATAAGTTTGAAATCGCAACTCTGGAAATATTTTTAGATATATTTAACAACGAAGATTGAGTCATGGAGGAAAGAAGTGAATCTAAATTCCTTTTCGACATACAACACAATAAAAATGCAATTTTTACTTGATCAATAATTCTTTTGGATTTTCTTTGTTCCATTCCAGGGAAATTAGATATTATGTAATCTAACTCTTCTAACCTTTCTTCCATCAATGGAACAGATTTCCCATTTAAAATGAAATCTGATATAGCTCTAATAATTCCTGTTAATGCAGATAGGCTTACTCTTAACGTGTAACCCAAGAATTTATATCGACAATATTCACTATTCTCTGAAATGTTTGAAGATACGCTATCGGTATCTAATTTTTCTACACCAATATTCATCTTTCCATCATCTGAAGGTGATTTATTTTCTACTGAAACACTTCTTGCAAAATCGTTATATTGGCCTTGCAAATCCCCTAAAGCCTCCTCTTTTGATAAATCTTCTATGTTTATCTTATATCGAGAAAGAAAATCACCAATTATATTATTTACAGATTGACATTGCTTACTTACTTTTATATCAAAGTCGTCATCACCATCATCAGACTCTCCATTTTTTATAAACTCATGTAAATTCTTGTTAAGCCTCTCCATAAAACCCTTATCATTATGTAGGGTATAAGAACTGTTAACCATGACACACCTCCTAAAAATCAAATTTATTCATCAATATTTGTTTATTTTAACATAAAATGCAGTAACAATCAATGATTAAATATTTGTTAACATGAATGCGATGCGCGATTGTATCATAACTATACCCATGTTACAATAACTTTATCTTCTCAATATTATTAGTTCGTATATTTTACCATACCATACACCACTTAACTGAAGTATTTTGCAATTAAATTTTATACTCATAAATTTTATTGTAATACCTCACTTATGTATTTTCTCCATTTAATTTTACAGTAATTTCAATATGATAGGAATAGATATAGTTAAAACAGCAAGAATAGCAAGACTTTTATCAAAATATGGAGTTAAATTCAAGCTGAGAGTATTTTCTCAACACGAGATAAATTGTTCTATGTTGCTAAAATCACAAAAATCCGTCAATCAATTCTTTGCAAAACGATTTGCAGTGAAAGAGTCATACATTAAAGCAATCGGTGGTATGAAAGAAAAACTTCGTATGTCTGATATATCAGTAAAAAACAATAGCATGGGAAAACCACTGTTATACATAAAAAATATATTACAGAAAAATATAGAAATCTCTATAACAGATGAAGAAGATTATGTAGTAGCGTGCGCTATAATATTTCCTTCAAAATAACACATTAATATACATGGATGATATACAAAAAATCAAAAATAGGGTAAGTATATCTGAAATCATAGGGCAAAAAGTTAAACTAACCAAAAAAAATGATAACTTTATAGCACTTTGTCCTTTCCATAGCGAAAAGACCCCTTCATTTGTTGTAAATAATAAAAAACAAATATACCACTGCTTCGGATGTGGAGAGCATGGAGACATATTTTCATTCCTCATGAAAACAGAAAATTTAACTTTTTCAGAATCTGTTAAGATATTAGCAGATAATGCAGGCATAGATTTACAATATAAACATAATGTTAAAAATATCAGAGATACATCACAAAAAATAATGTTAACACATATAAATCAATGGTTTGTTGACAATCTTTTTAATAACCAAAATGTATTGAACTATATATTAAACAGGATAGATTTAATTACTATAAAAAAATTCAACCTAGGATTCTGCCCTAGAGAAGGATTAATAAAATTCTTTCGATCTCACAAATATACGGTAGAAGAAGCAAGAAAAAATGGAATACTAACAGAGTCAAGCAAAGAATACTTATATAATAGAGTTACATTTCCTATATATGACGATTCTAATAATTTAATTGCATTTGGAGGAAGAACATTTATAGAGAATGATAAAAGAGCAAAATATATAAACTCTCCTGAAACAGAATTATTTAAAAAAAGTAAAACATTATATGGTATCAATAATTTCAATTCATCAAACAAAAAGTATATTGTACTCTCTGAAGGATATTTTGATGTAATTAAAATGCATTCAGTTGGTTTAAATTCATGCGTTGGAGTATTAGGTACATCACTTACTGTTGAACATATAGAAAAATTACTTTCACTAAATAAAATAATAATAATATGTTTTGATGGGGATAATGCCGGTACTACTGCCCTAGACCGAACAATTAAACTTATTATTTCAAAATATGCAAAACATATAGACAAATTCCGATGTGTGATTTTACCGAATAATTCCGATCCAGAAAGCATTCTTTCATCTCAAGGAAAAAATGGTATGGTAAACTTGTTAAAAACAAACATCTTTTTATCAGAAGCACTATGGCAAATATCATTAAAGAAGCACAATTTATCATTGTATAATAAAACACCTGAAAACCTTGTAAAAATTGAAAAACACTTACAAGAATACTTAAAACTTATAGAGGAGAAGCGAATATATAATCACTTTCAATACTTTTTTCAAAACAAGATATCATCTATAAAGTATCAAAAAAAAATAACAACACAATATAGCCCTCTATCACAAATCATTGATTCCGACGAATCAAAAAAAATATTATTAAAATTAACATTGATCCACCCTAGAATAATTTTTCATAAAAATAGGGAAGAGGTATTTGCTTTAATTAAATTTGAAAATAGAAGATTAACGGATATACAACAAAACATAATCAGCTTTGCAAATAACAATGACCCAAACGAGTCAATTAAAGATTTTCTATATAAAAATAATATAGATATAGATGACATACTAAACGAAAAGTTAGACAGTATGCTAAATATCACACATGATACAAGCATCACTTACGATGACGCATTATCTATTTGGAGGAAAATATTAAATGAGATTCAGATCAAAGATTATCATAACGAGCTAACCCATATAAAAAATAAAAAAAATAAAACATATCAAGATATACAAAGTATAATAAAGATAAAAAAAGAAATAGAGATATTGAAATCACAAATAATTGAATAGTAAGTATTTATTAAAAATATATTCAAATAAAACAAGCATAAACAATATCATAACGAGATGATATTTCTTATAGTAGCTAATAAAACAATTGTGATAACAAAAGTATTGATATATCATTGTAACCGTATTTCCTTATTTTTAATGGTAGTTTTGTATATGGATAATAATGAAAGTGATTTAACCGCCTCTTATGATATAGAGCATTCTACAATGGATGGCGCACAAAACCCTTCTTTGATCACTAGTATTTTACCTATAATAATAGTATTTTTTATATTCTATTTTTTAGTAGTACGACCTCAAAATAAAAAAATTGAAACTCACAAAGAAATGATTAATGGTATTAAGCCAGGAGATAGGGTACTAACTGCTGGAGGAATAATTGCAACAGTAACAAAAGTAAAAAAAGGTAGCGACATAATAACAGCGTTAATAAATAATAAAACTGAAGTCACAATATCAAGGTCTTATGTATCAGAGATAATGAAAAACGCTAAAAATAGTTCCATAGAAAAAGCAACTCCTGGCCAAACCAAAGATGATAAACAAAACAATGAATCTAAACAAAATTCCTCAAATGAGTAATGTAAAAAAGACTATATTAAGCATAAACATAGATAAAATAGCACTACTACGTAACTCTAGAGGATATAACTCTCTTGATATAGTAAAGTTTGTTGATTTAATTGTATCTAATAAGTGCAATTTTATTACAATGCACCCCAGAGAAGATGAAAGACATATAACATTACTAGATGTTGAAATATTATCTCGCAAATTTAAAGATATTGTCGCGTTTAATATAGAAACTGCAGTTATAGAAAAAAATATATCCTACATCATAAATAATAACATATCACAAATAACTATGGTTCCTTCTAGGAAAGGAGAAAAGACCACAGAAAGAGGTTTTTTTGTAAACGAAAATAAAAACTCTATAGAAAGGTCTGTATCTATGATAAAATCAAAAAATAACAACATAAAAGTTAGTTTTTTTGTTAATCCTGATAAGGATGTTATAGATTACGTTTATTCTTTAGGAGCCGATGCTATTGAATTTCACACTAAAGAATATGCCCTCAATTATAACGATAAAAATAAGAAAGATGCCATTGTAAATGAAATTAAAAACTTATCTGATTATGCTCGTAACCTGGGATTAAAAGTAAATTTAGGACATGACCTAAATTTGAAAAATACAGAATATATATCAAACATAGTACAACCAGATGAAATTTCCATAGGCCACGCATTAGTTATTGAGTCTATAATGTACGGAATGAACAAAGTTATTAAGCAATATCATGACATATTATCTGGCATAAATACTGTGAAATAAATATTTTATAACAGTAACTAATATATACACATTGTTCACATATAATTTCTATGGTATGATTTCATTGGCTTGGGTGAAACAGCAGCGAACCTAGTCAGGACAGAAATGTAGCAGCTACAGTTGTGAGTTTCAGGTCAAGCCACACAAACATGGTTATTGTATGTATATTTCTTTATTCAATAAATATAGGCCTAGCACTTTCTCTGGCTTTGTTGGTCAAGATATCAGCATTAAAATAATAGAAAACTCTATCCAACTTGGCTTGTTGAGCCCTGTGATACTACTACATGGACATTTTGGGGTTGGAAAAACTTCCCTTGCAAGGGTTCTTGCAAAGTCTATAAATTGCTCTTCTAGAACATCTCATGAACCTTGTAACTCATGTCAATCTTGTTCGTTAATATCCTCCTCTTCTCACCCTGATGTTATTGAAATAGATGCTGCTAGTAATACAAGTGTATCAGATATGAGGCAAATAGTGTCAGATTCACAGTACCTACCTTCAATATCAAAGTCAAAAGTATACATAATAGATGAAGCACATATGTTATCTAACAGTGCTTTTAACTCTTTACTAAAAACATTAGAAGAACCTTCAAATAAGGTATTTTTTATACTTGCCACAACTAATATAAACAAAATACCAGATACAATATCTTCACGCGCACAATCATTTAACCTACACCCTGTTTCAGAATCACACACAACAAAATTACTATCAATAATATCAGAAAAAGAGTCTATCCAATTCGATCATGATGCTTTGTCTATAATATCACATAACTCAAATGGTTCATTAAGAGATGCAATAGGTATTTTAGAGCAATGCTCTTTATATAAGAAAGATGTTATAACAAAAAGCGACGTTTATACTGTTCTCGGACAACAAGATACCGAAACTATACACAGCATACTGTCTATGATATTAAAAAAAGACAGCAAAGGTGCCCTATCACTATTTAAATCATCTTGCCAAACATCAAACCCACACACTGTTATAAACCAAATGCTAGATGCCATACACCACCTCACAGAATCAAAAATATCAGGGACAAGTCCTGACAATCCTAATTTTTCTGATATAAATATAGAAAAATTATCACGTATTTGGTCTGTTATAATACAAGGAATAGAAGATATGAGGTTCGCACCCAATACTTTTCATGCATCAGAAATATTGATCATTAAGTTATGCAATATAGCTTCTCTACCGTCTCCTAGTGAGATAATAAAAAACTATGATCAATACTCTGACAAATCAAAAAAAAAAATCCTGACAACGCAAGATTCATTACAACAGTAGATAACTTAAAAAAAGTAAAAGTCTCGGAAAAAATAAATAGCTCATCAAATGACAAACATCTTACCAACACTAAAGATACAACAATTGATTCAATTGATATGGATCATATCTCTACTATGTTATGCAACGAAGGATACAATGATACCGCTCAAGAAATTAAAGGAAAAATGATTATCTACAAGGCAAAAGATGAATCTATACAATTATTATTGTATAAAAAAATTTCTGATATAGATAAAGATAAGTTAAAAAAAATTTCAAATAAAATATCAGATAATTTCTTCGATTGCACAATAACTGAGTGCTATTCAAATTTGCTACAATCAATATATGATAAATTTCCTAAAAGCAAAATTGTAAATATAGCAAAAACTAAACCATGATATTCAAAAAACATAGTTATTATTCATGATATATATTACTATTATGAAAGGAGTTCTTAAATTATCGTAATATATTTGTATGAACCCTATTGTATTGAAATACACTAAATATTAACATACCATAATGATATGTTGCTGAAATACAGCAATTATATAGTTTATTCGCAGTAAATAATATGCTGTGAGTTTCCTATACTCAGGTTTATTATTAATATCATGTCAAGAGAGAGTGTGTATCATGACTAAAAATAATTTAATGTGTGGTGAATCCGGAGCAGGAACAGTCAAAATATATTTAGAGAAAAAAGACCTTTCTATCAATAACATAGAAATTAAAAGTTCTATATGTAAATCTAACAATAATAAATTAAAAATAATATCATCCTTTAAAGAAGCAATTTCAGACGCTTATAAGAAAATAAAACAAGAAAATAAAAAACTCTTTGATACCACACCAGAGTTCATACAAAGTACAAAGAACATGTTTAATGATATAATGAATGGTAAAACACCTTCAATACCAGAAGAAATAGAAAAAGCTTACTCTTCTATAAATGCAAACAAGTATGTAGAGTCAACATCAAAAGATGGATTGGCAACTGTAGAGCTTCTGTACAGCTTGAAAATACAGTGCCTTAAATTTGATCCATCAATTGATGAAGAACGCATCAATACAGTGTCAGATCTATTAAAGGTTGCTTTTAATAATGTGTTGGACAAATATAACAGAAATATGGAAAATATACTTTTCAACAATCAATCCAGCTAAAATTATTGCAAAATGTACCAAAAATATTTATCATTACCTTAGTCATGTTGAATAATACTTATTTATAACTTATGCACGGCCTAATGAAAGGAACAAAGGGTGTAATCTTTGGAATAGCAAATAACTTGTCTATAGCACATAAAATAGCTGAAACTTTGCACGAATCTGGAGCAGAAATGCTTCTAACTTTTGCAAGTGACGCTTTAAAACCTAGGGTAAAAAAGATTGCAGAAACCTTTGGTTCAGAAATTGAATATTGTAATGTTTTAGAAACTCAATCAATTCAAAATACATATGATAGGTGTGTAGAACTTTTTGGTGAAATTGACTTCATAGTACATGCTGTTGCGTTTGCAGATAGAAATGAGTTAAAAGGAAGGTACTCTGATACATCTTTACAAAATTTTCTTAATTCTATGCATATATCTTGTTATTCATTAACAGAAATCACTAGAATATTTTTACCCATTATAAGTAAAGAAAGAGGAAGTATACTAACTTTATCATATTATGGCTCTCAAAAAGTTATGCCACACTATAATGTAATGGGAGTATGTAAGGCTGCTCTTGAATCAAGCGTGCGTTACCTTGCAGCAGATATAGGAAAAGATAATGTTCGTATTAATGCTTTATCTGCTGGCCCTATTAAAACCCTTGCATCATCTGGTATCTCAGACTTCAATTACATATTAAAATGGAATAAAAATAATTCTCCGCTAAGACGTAATATAACAGCTAAAGAGGTTTCATACTCTGCGCTATATTTTCTTAGCGAACTTTCCGTTGGTGTTACAGGAACAACAGGTTATGCAGATGGAGGATATAGCATAACAGGTATGAAACAAAGCAAAGATCCTGAAGAATGATCAATTTTCCACAAAAAAACAAACACTACCTTTCTCTGAAAGAACTTTCTACAGCAGAATATAAAGGATAGAAAAGATAGTTTAGTAAAGTTCTAGACTCAGACATCACAAAAATTGTTGCTGGCATACCTGGGTATAGTTCTGACCCATGAAGCTTTCCTAATTCAGATTCTGGAATTATTGTACGGGCGCGATAATAAGGTAAACCACCAGATTCTGAGATAACATTAGCAGAAACATAAAACGTAATACCCTCAATAACACCAACCCTTCGTGAGCTAAATGATGGCATTCTTATTCCAGTCTTTATACCACTATACTCACCATATGAAAGTAAATTATCCTCGTCTTTAAAAGCGTTTATAACAGATTCAATATTTTGAACTGGTATTCGGGATTCTATTATGAAGTTTTTATTAACAGGAACAACCTCAAGAAGTTCAGACCTAGGATATACAATACTATCAATAGTAGAGACTTTCATATCACTTATAACACCATCAAAAGGTGCTCTTATATACGTACGGCTAATAATATCTTCAATAGTTAAAATTTTTGCCTTTATTTCTTCAATAGATGACTGAATATCATTGATAGAACTCGATATATCCGACTTGAAAGAATTTATAAACTTCACTTTTTCCAGCTCAGCTTCAGAGATTTTTTGCATAGCCCTAGCACGATTCGCCTTATATTCTCCCAAACGACCTAGTACAGATACATATTCCTTCTCTATAGCACTTATATGGGCTTTTTCAATAAAACCTTTATCAAAAGCTACCCTTTTTGCACCAAGTTCATCATATATAATATTCCTTTGAGAGGAAACAGCTTCAATCTGTGAATCCAACGCATCCACCTCTTTATATATTTGGTCTATATGGTTATCTATTATATTAATCTGAGAATTAACTGAATTCATTCTAGAATTAAAAATATCATTTTGAGCTTCAATAGCACCTATTATAATCTCATTATTATTCGTTGCCTTTTCAATAAGGTAATCACTGTACTCTACAAAAGAAGCAAGCCTTTTTTCTGAATTTAACCTATCAACAGTAGCATTTAACACGTCTAGTTTTTCTTGTAGTAAAATGGTCTGAGACTCAGCATTCACATCTTTTATTTTCAACAACAACTGCCCTTTCGAAACTTCATCACCTTCATTTACATGAATATTTTCTATAATCCCACCTTCAAGGTGCTGAATCGTATGTTTTTTTATATTAGAAAAAGATACAATGGAACCAGAAGCAATTACAGCACTATTCAAAGGTGCAAAAGCGGCCCAACTACCAAATATACCAAAAAATATCAATATCACTACAATCGCAACATATTTTGGCTTCTGCACCATGTTTTTTAACTCTGGTGAACACGAAGAAAAAGGAGGTATGAATATTAGTGAGACATAATCAACCAACATCAGTAACACAGACTTATCATCCCTAACTAATTCAAGATCAACATTGCTATCTTTAACAACAACGTCTTTTGTATTTTCAGTATTATTAGATTCACCCATAATCGCTATTTAAAATTTAACCTTATGATATAAGTATCAATCAAATTTATTACCTTAACATTTAATTCAATTACCAAGATTATAAATAAAAAAAATAAAAATAGTTTAAATAACATAGCTCTAAATACTTTATTTTTTACAATCAAAGTAAATTTAACCTTACTATAAACATCATAACAAACCATGGATAAAAACCTAAAAGACACCCCAATTTGACAGTATATCAACAATATCATCGTCAATAGCATTCAAAACATCAGTACCATCAGCACCCATTATAACCCTAGATAAATCAAGTTTTCTTTTGAAAGGTATACAGAAATCTTTACAAAACATAAAATCAAAAGAAAGTAATGAGTTAGTATTAGAAATATTATTATCATCAATAGACGATACAACCGGTAAGATAATATATAAGTGGTCGTCATATAGCAGATCAGTAAAAGATGCATAATCAATCCTTTTAGGTTCCGGCCAGTAGGGTGTACCTTGAATCGATATATAGTCACTATGTAAAACTAGTG